>NC_030857.1:6577615-6877615 GCF_000208745.1 Theobroma cacao | reverse complement strand
ATAACATTCATGATTCATCAACCATGACATAGCGATCTCCATGATATACGGCCACAGGGCATTCGCTTAGCTTCCTTTTCCTTCGCAAAATTAACTCCTAGTCAAATTACACATTCATTGCTGCCCAAGCCAGAAACCCTCTCCAAGGCTTCAATGGCTGACTTACCAGCCGGGACAAACCTAATCTGGTTAACTTCCGTTGTGTCTCCATCTGCATTATCCTCTTAATGTATCTCATCACCATATCTTAACGCTCCGAATGTCACAGCAATCAGGAACTTGCTCCTATTCACGTTGTGTTCATCACTCAACATGGGACTCCGTGAAGTCCAAGATGTCCATGATACACTCGTACTTGACCGATTCCCGGACTGGTTGGCCGCCAGACCGGAGATAAGACGACTGCTGGAACAGTTTCTTCTTATATATTGCATTGAGTCTCAGGGAATCGGGCTGGTGGAGATCAATCAAAGCATTGCAAGTTGGCAACAAAGAAATGGGGCCTGCAAAGAAGGGTCATTAACTCCATGTTTGTAGTCATCTGGGATTTGATCATCCTCAAGTTGATCTAATTGGAATGGTAGCTGAAACCAGAATTCATCAACAGAATAAGCCGATCGCAGTCCCAAGATCTTAACAGTTAACATGACAGTACTGCAATCTCACAAAAAACGTGACGACAGGGAATGAGCATAGCTTCTTTTGGCCAATGACTATGCATAGTCTTGCACTTAACTACAAGCTTTTTCTTCGACCTAACTTATTAAGTGTTCCAATTGAACAATAAATAATATTATACGAATTTTATTTTTATGCGTTATTTTAACATAAATATATTATTTTTATTTTTTAAAAAAAGTACTTACTCAATTAACTTTTAATATGAAAAATCTCGTACTGAATCAAAGACTTTTACTTGGTCGAGGGCATGGGCTCTGCCAAAAGACACTGACAAACTTCTATTTAATCATCTAAACAAAGAGAGTAAAATCAATGACACACACGAGAAATAATAATTTATTTGACATATCGATTTACTTACATCTATTATAAAAAGAAATAACCATTTTATACACTTTTTTTAAAAAAGAAAAATACTCATTCACTCACCAAACCTAAACCCAACACAAACACCTACATAGAAATGTACTCTGGTTCGACTACTCGTAAATCCAACCAATTCTTATATATATTGGGACCTCTTTATATTCAGACTCACTAATTTAATTACCCACAAAAGAATTCCTTTTCACTTGGAAGACTTGTCTAACAAGATTTCTTCTCCAACCAATCAAAAAACATTCATCCGAAACCTAGTTGAGACTCGACATCATGACCCCTAACACATTATAAAAAGGGGCTGCTTCTAGCCTGTGTGATTAGCACCAACGAAAAGAAATTGGAGATTGTTTCACCCGCCTTTCGGTGGTCAGCTATGACTCTCAAAGAACCGTTGCTTCCTTCTTCTAGCCTTGCCCAGGTATATATTTAATCTTCTTTGTTCTTCAGGTATATATATAAATATATGTATGTATTTTTCAATTGCCATAGGTAGAGTAAATTTGTCTAAAGGGATTGTCTTTTTAGATTTGCCCATGATTGAGTCAAGTAAGGAATTGTAGATATCTATTAATTATTTCTACATAAATTAGTCAATTACTTTGATCTTTAACCCAAACAAAAGAAGCAGTAAATCTGGTCAGAAGATTGAAGAAGTAAATAATGAAATTAATTAAGTAAATTCAATAGTGAATAATTAATAATATATGCTTCAAAATTCCTTAATTCCTTAAATAAATGAATTTATTCCTTATGCTATTTTTGTTTTCTCCCCAAGGGCAAAATGAGCAGAAATTCCTCCAAGCAAAAAGAAGCTTCGAAGTTGGACCTGGAGCTACCATCTTGGTCGTATGGAATTGTCATCGTTTCAATTTATGTTATTCCGTTGGTATGTGCGATAGTCTGGTTGGACTTTATCCCACTAAACTTTAAAACATCTGATCAGCCTGAAGGCGATAAAGTGCGACGCCTAGTCAACATGGGCTTCTGCCTTGGTCTTCTTCATGTCAGTGGCATTGGATTCTCTTTCCTAGTGGCTGACATGGCCATTAGTTTGTTCTTGCCTGAAATTCTCAAGCTGGTTTTGGGTGGTGATGGAGAGAAGAAAAAAATTGCAACTCCAGCTTGGTTCCCTAGTATATCTCCTGCTGCTGCCGGACGTTGCTTATTCTATTTGTTGGGTGCTGTATTGTTTTGGCAGATTAATATTTACTTGCGCAAGACTCTTTACGAGAGCGATTGTCCTTTTGACCATATCTTGTGGCCTTATGTAAGTCCTAGCTGCTTTGGTATAATCATGTTCACCCTCATGGCCCTCACATTCCTCCTCGTCAGGATAATCAGTTATGCAAAAACCAGGGCAACTTCTCGGAATACTTATGTCAAGATACCACGTTCGCCCTGATCCACCTAGCAGCGATGCATCTGGTAAAAGAGAAAGAAAAGTGAACTAGCTATACAACTTTCCATGTTCTTTAGGAACTATTGTTTCGGGTTTTTTCCTTTTTATTTTTTTTTATTTTTTGCAAGTTTGTATCAGTTACAGCTTTATATCCATCTTTTAATCTTAGAAGCATATATATATTTCTGTTAAAGAGTGGTGCATGGAGGCTTTTAGAAATTGCCAAACTTATAAAAGGAGCAGCACGACGATAGCCAATAACAAGCAGTCTAGTCCATGCACGCCAGATACCAAGCATATCCAACAATGGAAGAATCCACAGGAAGCCTTGGGGACCATCCAAGTGAGGATGAGCAAAAACTTTGAAGTCATCAACCTTGGAAAAACAAGAGAACAACTTAATGAAAGTAAAGCATGGCATGACCAAGTAGGAACAAAACTGAGCATGGAACAATAGAGGGCTAGCAATTCAGATACCCAACAATAAAGGACATCTGATTTCTTTAATGACCATTCCAATCCTCTCTAATTTCTAGATCCATTAGTTTATTGATAACCAATTCTAAAGATAAACTTAACAGTTTACTAACTTCTCAAATCTTAAGACTTAGCTTCATCTCTTATCGTCTTCTTAATTGATTTCAAGAGAACAAATGAAACCACTAGCAATCTTTAAAATCACTCTTTTTTCTACTCCAATTATATTTCTTGCCTTTCTTCCCCCTAGGCTTTTTAAGTTTTTGGTTAATAGCAGACTCTAAACACTAAACACACTCATTAGTTATTATATGAATAACACTTGAATTTGATTATGGAGTAATGTGCTCTTCTTTGTCAACAACATTAGAAATATTAGTAAAATCGGCAACCAACTTGAAACAAAACGATCCTCAGCATCCTTCAAGCTATTAAAGGACATTCACCAGCAGCAGCTGCCACTGCATCACTGGATACCACCATTGCACCAACTGAATCAAAGGCATCAATCTCAGAATCTTCAACAGAACATACTACCACTGCATCAACACTTAACATTTCACAATCTAGAGCAATCAAGTTTGCCTTTGCACCAACTAAATCAAAGACAATCTCAGATGGAACACTTAGCATTCCAGAGTCTAAAGCAATCAAGGTAGTTTTCATTCCATTTTCAGTTTCTTATCTTGAATTCTTTATATGGGACTAGCCTTCCAACAATGCCAACCAACCCTACATTCTTGTTTTCAAGAAAAATTGTTCATTCGCCATAGCAGTTGAGAGTGAAAAGTGATGTTTATTCATTTAGCGAGGCAGAGTTTGGAAGGTCAGTCTCATCTCACTTCCAGGGTTGCTGGCACACATGGTTATTTGGCATCAGAATACGCTTTCCATGAAAAGCTAACAGAGAAAAGTGATGTTTTCAGCTTTGAAATTTTGAAATTATGAGTGGGAGAAAAGTACTGGATACATCAAATTCATCTGATCCATGATCATAGGTTGGGCTTTGAAGCTTGCAAAATCAGGGGAATATGTGAGAAATTTCCAATGAAATAAGAGAGGAAGGGTCTGGGGTGATGGAAAGGTTTGATTGTGTGGGGACTCTTTGTGCTCATCTGATGGTGGCTTTCAGGTTGTGCCTATTGATGCATTTTAAATGGCACAGGATTAGAGCCCCTCCACAGCTAGGTAGGGGAATAAAAATAAAAGAAAAATATAAAGAAACGAAAGGAAAAAAAAAAAAAAGAGGAAATTAATAAAAAAAATTTACAACATGTAGCAAAATTTGGCCATATGGACAGTGACACGTGGCTAAGTTTCGCCACGTGACGTCCATTAATAAAATGAACACTACATTGATTATACCAAACTAGAATTAAGGTCTTACACAGGGAAGATCCTAAATTGTGTATCTAGTCTAAATGAAAGTGATACAGGGTGAACGTCTCATCTCAGAACTGGAGAAGCAGGCTGGTCATGACAGGTGTGGAACAGTTTGCTTATCCAACAAAGTATTGGAACAGTCGTGCTGATGTCTGATGAGTGCATTTAGTTCTGGAAGAATTCTGAAGGTATTGAGGGAGGGCAGTACTTCTTTGCAACACATTTGTACTGCGGCAAAAATAAGATCTCGGTTTAGATTGGATGTTTGCATCAATTAAAGCAATCAAAGGCACATTTCAGCTATGCAAATAACATTTTAAAGAAGCTCCTTAAAGTGTTTAATATTATTACCTTATGTTGATTGTATTTCTCCCTGATTGCAGGCAAAGTAGAATTTTGATTGTTACAGCATAATCTATGAAGATCCTTAACACAGTCACACAGATCAGAGGGCTTGTAAAGTGCGTAATGCTGCAAGGTAGAATTCTGCATCATAATAAATGGAGATCAGACTATACAGTAAATGTCAAGAACAAGAGTTCCATTAACCAACAATTTTTTTTTATTTAGATAATATATGAAAACAGCAAGAAGAAGCTGCTTGCATATACCCAAGGTCTCTTCGAAGGAAGAAGTATAAATTTGGCCAGGAAAATTGCAGAAGCCGCTATTAGTGATGGAGCATAACAAAGCATGGTGTACTCAAGGAGTGAGAGTTCAGCGATGTAGTTGGCCATGCACTCTAATTGCATTGATGGAACCTATTAGAAAGAACACAACCACCACAGGTAATCAGGTAGTTAGGACTCCTAAAACAAATTGTTAATCAATGAAAATGACCATGATTGTTGGCTTCAATTGATTGCCACTTTAAACATTGTTACAGATGGTTTTAGTATGTTCCTTTGCGCAGAGATATTGAGGTGCACACGACAGATGAAAGACAGAGGAGCCTGAATATAAAGCACTGAAAGTCAAAGAAAAATACCTCATTGACCCCTTGAGCAGCACGAACAAACCGTCTGAATGTCATGCCAATGATCACAAGTTACTACAACAACGGTAAACATGAAAGGCAGAAAGTATGTTCAATAATAATGAGCTAGCCATTACCTTAAGAAACATTTAGCTGTTGCGGCAGTCATTTCAAACTTCAAGTAATTTAAGACAGAAGATTCCATTTCCAGGACCTGTTATAAGTTAAAATGTTAACGCCTTGTTCGGATTTTAGAAACTAACATCTTTGCAAAGAAGCATAAAAGAAATTTCTAGTTAAAAATAACAGAGGCCAAACCTCCTCCTTAAAATATGTATTATCAGTGATGTAGCAAAATTCCTCCACCTGGGGTGCACAAATCTCCTCATATTTTCTGATAAATTAAACACTCTAATGTTAACATTATATCCATGGGAAAATCTTAGATGAAAACTGAGATATAATAATCTAAAAGGAAACGAAAGAAAGGAGTGTGTTATTTCTTACGCAGCAATCATCATGCAGGCAACACCAAGCAACTGTAGCCGTTGCCTATTCATCATATTCCCTGAAAGATACCGATCTATGTAGTTCACGGTCAAATATAACGTATCTGGTACAAGCCTATACTCTTCAGCTACCTGCAGTTAAAAATTGGAAGTTTAGCCTTACCAAGAGAGAACACTATACTCAGAAATATTAATGAAAGAAGCTACTAGCAGTAGAGATTATGCTAGCAGAGATGGTTTTCGAATCTTGTGTAGTGGAGATTCTAAATGACCATATAACTTTATAAATAGACAGAAAATTACTTCTACAAGCCAATCAATCAGTATTGCACGCATGCTGGAATTTATGTCTTTCTGAATTCGCTCCATGAAGTCTGTTGAAGGTCTTTTCTTCACCTGAAATCCAAAATAAATAAGAAAGTTAAAGGAGCAAATCAACGCAGGCAAAAAGGGCCAAATTGGATAAAAGCAAATACAGAACATATAAAAGCACACCCTATGATACAGAACCAGGGCTTTCCAATCCAATCAGGGTATAGAATCAAGCAGGACAGACTTCTGTTTTAAACATTTCAGTTTAAACATCCTATCTCTTATGCATTACACTTGAGATCTTCCAAGACATTATACACTTGTAATCTATGGGTAACCACTAATGTTTCTCAGTCAAAACAGTGTTTAACAAGATGTATATCATCTTTCAGTCTACAAATTTTCGTATACAATTTCTGATTGTGCCTTGTAGAGCTCTGCCTATTTGTAAACAAATCTTCAAAAGCATAACTTCGAGGTAGAAAAAGATGGAAAACCTCAGATGCACGGAGGTGCTTGTAAATATCACAGGCAAATGTTGCACAAAACTGTGGATCCACGTAATTATCATCAACATCAATTATCTTATCATCTGTTTCCATCTCCGCGATTGCATCTCTATTGCAGATATTCCCTGCAACCAAATCAGTTTGAAACTAAATGAGCAGATCAAAAGAAAAAAAAGTTTAAGCAGAAGTTTACTATATGATGATGGAACCAATCAATTGTTTAGTAATAAGCTTTTTCTTTTTGCACTTGATACTGAACCTGTTGCTTCTACATGGTCCGAAATGTAGAGATTGCTGAACGTCTTTCGTTCAATGGAATCAATCGCTGTAACATCACGGTTGTCCATGTATTCAACTTCAGGACTTTTGAAAGAGTCACAGGTGGACATTGTCTCATCCATAGAGACCGAGACACCATCTGATTTACTAGGAGAAAACTCCATGCTACATAGCGGAGGAGGGATAGTAGAGATACTCGGAGGAGGCACCACCACTTCATTTCCTCTTGGAAAAGATGTAACAACCTTGGGAGGCAAAACTGAACTGGGTCTTACATTTGTAGAAGGTAGAACATGTCCTGAGAAACCTACATTACTAACTGGCTGTGTCTTCCTTGCCTTTAAGATTTTGTTTGAACATGGTACCTAAAATTAGAAATTGAAAATAAAAAATTAAAAACTAGAGCACCCAAGAATAAAAAAATGAAAATTATACAAAATATACATTAGTTCCATAATCAATCAAAACCACAGCTTTCTACTTCAATGTAAACAGAGCCAGCTGCTAGTCATGGTTTCTAATTGGATTACAATGGGCTTAAAATGCCAAATAGGAAATAAAAGAGATCCAAATTTGAAATTAAACCCATAATAACTCTAGCTCAAACTCCAAATTTTTAAATGGGGTGGCTTTTTCTTCCATGTTACAACTTTGGGGAGAAAGTAGTACAAAATTTCAAATTTGCTCTAATTCTCTACTTGGCTAAAACTTTGTCAATAACAGAAAATAGAACATAATGAAAACCCAAATTTTGCTGCTCATAATTTTTTTATTTAAAAAGAAGTTCTTAGAAAATCTTTGAAGTCCCCATCAATTCAAAGAACAATGTAAAAACAGAAACTTCTAAAATTTGACCATTTTCTATCTTCTCTTTCCTTACATTATCTCAGAAAACAAGAAACCAAAAACGATGATCAAGAAAACCAAAAAAAAAAAAGAAACATAAAAAATTAACTATGTTACAAAAACAAACTTAAGACCCACCAAAGAAGAGGCCGAAACCGAGCTTCTTGAGCTGTTCTTTTGGTTAGTAATGTCACTAAGAGGGACTCTCTTTTTAGCCAAAGAAGCCGTGACTTTTCCCACATTCTCCGACGACGACGATGATGCGTGTCTTTTCGCCAAAGACGAAGTCGTCGACGACGAAAACGACGACCGCCGATTACTACTTTGTGTGGACATTTTTTAGCTTTCGTTTTCAAGAAAGAGGGTCTCTTTGCGAGGAGAAATTTTGGTTGAGGCTTTTATTTCTGAGGTTCTTCTTGCGTATAATTATTTTATAATTTTTTAACGATCCTTTGAGGCGGGGAAATTGGGTGATTTGAATTGTCGAAAGATCCTGGCCGTCGATTCCACTCGGTAATCGTTAGGAGCGTGATGTGGGGACCACTATTACAGTTTTGGAGTTTCTTGAGTCAGGTTTGCCATTTTCACAGCAACCAACAAGGGAACGACACGTCAAAATACAAGGTTGGGTCTTTGGTCTTTTCAGCGGTTTGGGTGGATGCCATTGGCTGGTCATGGAGTACAAGAGTCACGGCCGGGTACATTTAGGTTTCAGGTATATTTGAATTCGAATTTCAAACGGTCACAAGATCTGTCTTCACTTTCACTGTATAGTAACCTAGTAAACAGAACAAAAAAAACAAAAAGGTTTTTGAATAATTGAACTTTGGCAGCTCTTCCACATAGAAAGCAGACATCTTATAATGTAGTTGTACCAAAATATTTTCATTTTAATTTAATTTTAGAGGAAATTTTGGGTTGTTGGTTCAAAAGGGGTTGATGTATTTCCTTTGTTTGTCTCTTTTTCCTAAAAGAAGAAAGTTTTCTTTCTCTTCCTTTTTGTCTCTATGGAAGTATTTCAAATTCTTACCAAAATAATTGAGGCTTCCTAGTTATTCCCATTAATTAATCTTATGCTCATTGTACATGAAAATTTCGAATTTAAAATGGTACTTTCTTTTTTCTCTAATTTGATTATTCGTACTACATTATCAAATTAGAATTACAAGTTGAAAAATACTAATATAAGAGATTATTTTGAAATTATTTGTCGAGATAATGTGTACGATATTAACTGTGAAAGAATAGGTTATTGATGAACTAATTAAGTTATGTAGAATGAAATTTGCTATGAATCCCATAATGGATCATCCTTCCTTTGCCTTTTTATCTTTTATGATTTGTAAAAGGTTATTGTATATTTGATATCTAAACTATTATCAAATACTCAATTTGGTATCTAATGTTTCAAAAATTTTTAATTAAGTACTCAAACTTTGTTTCATTAAATAGTTTACATCTAAGACTAATTTTATTAGCTAAATGGGTGACATGGCAAAAATAATCAATAGGAATGCACCATGTGTTTAACTAGTATTGGATTTTTTTTGCCACATTGTCTATTTGACTAATGAAGTTAGCAAGATGTGCACTTCGCTTAACATAACAAAAATTAAAGTATTTAATGGCAAATTTATTTTCTCATGTATTAAATTGACATTTTCAGTATAATCAAGTACCAAATAACTCAATCATAAAAATAAGGAACTTAACAATTTGGTATATAGTTGAAGACAACACCATCATATAACATGGTTTATGGTTATTTATACTATAGATTAAGGTAGAATAGAACTTGAGTTGGTGGTCTTTTTTGGATTCTCAAGTTTATGATCTTCAAATATAAGAATGCCTTAATGTCCTTTATATTCATTTGAAATTTAAGGTAGAATAGAAATTGAGTAATAAGGTATCTTTAAATAAGCATAATATTTGAAAAAAATTTAAAAAAATTTAAAAAAATTTAAATAAAATATTTATTTTTTATTAAACACTATATTTTTATGATAATGGTTAACTAATTGTTATTAGTCAAACACTATATTTTTATTCTTTTGATCAAATAGGTATTTATGATAAAAGTTAATTAATTGTCATTAGTTAAAATATCACTTTTTATTTTATACCTATGTTACACTGACATGATGTTGACTTAAAATGCAAAAATTACTATATAACCATGTCATCTTGTCACATTAACATGCCATGTCATAATCATTGTGACATGTTGATATGCCACGTCAATAGTACGTATTATAGAATAACAAATGTTATTTTGAATAATAATAGTTAATTAACTATTAGTTATAAAAATTTATTTAATTCAACTATAAAAACTTGATTGAATATAATAAAAAAATAAAAATTTATTTAAAAATTAAAAATAAAAAAAGGTTTATTTTTTTGGGCTCATATACCCTTTCTTGAACGAAAGCCCATTTTTTGAAGGAGCTTAAGCCCAAAAAGTCTAAAACCAAAACTATTGACCCGTCATGTATTACATTGGGCTTGCTTGGGCCATTTAATATTCCTTTTTATATGGAAATAGACGGTTCAGATCACTCCCATTGCTTCCCAACCAACGGCGAAGATCCTTTAACCTTTCAAATCAACTAACACTTTTTCGCGCTTCTCTTTGACTGAAGGAGTGAAGTACCATGGAAAAGGCAAACACCTTTCTTCCCCGGCGGATCTTTCAGTCTCCCTCTTGTCTCAATCTCGTCGGATTCCAAAGAAATGTCGACCCCAAGTCGCCGATCGTCATCGAAGGTGAGGACACCGTCCACCTCAGAGAACCCAATGGCCGAAGGGAAGCCGCAATTGGCTAAGAAGAGACCAGCCCTTAGCGACATTTCCAACCAAAGCAAGAAATCGGTTCGTTGTTCACTTTTTCTTTTTTTTTTTTGTTTGAGTAGTTATTGTTAATAACTTTTTTGTTTGAATTTCTTAAAAATCTTCAAATAAATAAAGTTTTAACTAAATTTTGTTTTGAAGGTGCCATGTACCTCCAAAGGCCGAGCTGAGAACTCCTTGCATACAGCTAGAAGCATGGCTATCTCTCCATCGAAATCACCAATTAAAGCGAGCGAAACCAAAGAAAACAACAATCTCTACATTCAGGAGCACGGGCATAAAGAAGGTTTCGAACTCTTTTAAGAATACCGTCAATTTTATTGGTTGAATTCTTATACATAGTGATGAATAGATTAGTTTAGGCTTATGGTATTTTAAATGGATTTACTTGATTTGCAAAGAGCGAATTAAAAGATACCATCTTTTTTTTATGATTTTGGCACTGGCTCTCAGGGAAGATTTGCAAGAGAAATGTACTTTTGGAGATGGAAACAAATGATGATGCTGTTGATGTTGGTAACGATTCCATGGATCCCCAGTTCTGTGCTCACATTGCTCATGACATTTACAAGAACTTGCGAGCATCTGAGGTATACCTACCTTTTTCTAACTAGTAAGTAGCGTAACTTAAGAAAGTCATGTGCATAGACATATTTAACATTAACTTTCTCTGTTTTTGTGGAAACGACAGTTGCATTGGTATTGCTTGGTTTCTAGTTTATATTTCTGAGCTTTGTTTAGATGTTTACTTTCTTCCAATTTATATGGAATAAAAAGGTTACCGTATTAGTTATATCCTTACATCTGATATTGTGCACTGATATCAGTTTCATTTGTGGTCTCAAAAAAAAATTATTTTCTAGAGCAGCAGGGGCTGATAATTTGTCAACTTTACTAACTCAAAACTGCAAGTATAAAATATTAAATATTGTTTCATGTAAATGGCAATACTTGTTGAAAAATTAAGAAAGGAAAGTATTGCAGGTTGTTCTTTTTGAGGCATCATATAACTTTACAAGAACTGGTTCTTGGTAAACTTTTTAGGTCTTATGCATAGTAGCTGCATTGATTCATTATCTGTAGTATATTCTCTTGTTATGCACAGAACCGGAATTACATTGGCTGAATAACATAACTCTCTCCTTCTCTTTTGATCTATGTATTTTTGTATGCTAAACTTTTCTTTTGCTTCATCTGTTTCATCTTATTCCTCGCTTTTCGTAGTCAGTAAAAAGGCCTTCTGCACATTTTATGAAGATGGTCCAGAAAGATATTAGTGCAAGCATGCGGGCACTTTTGATCAATTGGCTAGTGCAGGTAAATTGTGGTAGGTGATGATCTTGCCAGGGTAGTTCTATGATCCAAGAAACAACCCCTCTCCAGTGTACTGTTTCAGGGTTGTTTTTATTTGTCACAGCCATTTCTATATTTTAAGTGGCGTTGTTAAAACACTATAGCCAATTTCATAGAAGACCTATAATTGTTTACTTTAATGTGCATTTTTTCCCCTTGGAATGATCTCACCTTTTGATTACAACTGTAGGTGGTTGAAGAGTGCAGACTTGTACCAGAGACGCTTTTTTTGACGGTGAACTATATTGATCGTTATCTTTCTGGCAATTCCATCAACAGACAGCAGTTAAAATTGCTTGGAGTTACCTGCATGATGATTGCTGCGTAAGATTCCATATCTTTTTTGTGTTGACAGTTCTCAGTAAGTTTTCTGTGCATGTTTATGTGTCTAAATATGTAGCCAATAAAAAAAATGCATTGTAACTGGAATAATGATATTGAGGCCAGTAAATACGAGGAGATATATTCACCTAAGGTGGAAGACTTCTGTTATCTTACTGGTAACTCACATGGCAAGAAAGAGGTCAGCATTCTGGTTAGAGACTATTCCAATTTTCTTTATGCACCTCAATCTACAGAAGCATTTTTATTTTTCCACTTTAATTGGTATAGATTTTGCAAATGGAATCTGCTGTGCTGAATTATTTAAAGTTTGAAATGACTGTCCCAACAGCTAAATCTTTTCTGAGGTAATGTCTTACTCTTTTGTTCTTTGATTAAATATTTAAATGCAATACCAATTAATATTTACTGCCAAGATTTTTAACGTGGTTCATGAAAAATGCCTAGGCATTTTGTTCATGCAGCTCAAATGATCAATCAGGTATCTCTCTATTGGACTGGTATTTTTAAAAAATTCATCATCATATCTTTGCTTCTCTTACTAGGTTTAATTAGATTTGGTTGTGATAGTAGATTTCTGAACGTTAATAGTAATGAATATCGTTGTTTCTTTAATGTAGTTCCTAGTTAAAAGATACAATGGGATATTATAATCATTCCAACGGTGGACATCATCATGTCTTTATTGTCAATCTCTGTTTATCTGACAATATTAAAAACCCCAATAATCTATACTGGTAATACATGTCCGCCTTTTGTAGGTTCAATTTCTGCAGTTTGAATGCTTGGCCAACTACATTGCAGAATTATCACTTCTGGAGTACATAATGCTTCATTATGCTCCATCTTTAATAGCTGCGTCTGCTGTTTTCTTAGCCAAATTTATACTCTCTCCTTCAAGAAAACCTTGGGTATGGACAGAAGAAAGTTTATTTGTTCAATTCTAACTCAGTGATTTTGGTTCTCCATCTTATTGTTATTGAAATGTTTTTGTTTAGTTTAGGATAGCTTCTATTAGCTAAAATTGTTTACATTTTTGGATCCTGTTGCACAGGATTCTATGTTGGGGCGTTACACACTATACCAACCTTCTGAATTGTACAACTGTGTGAAGGATTTGCATCATCTCTGCCTTAATGGTGATTGTCCTAATTTGGCAGCAATCAAGCAGAAGTATAGTCAGCATAAGGTGAGTAGGTCTTCCATCTTTCTCACACAAGATGCATCTGATTTATAGACTATAGACCTTTTACATCAATATTGCCAAGCATAGCCCCTTCAGAAGTACCTTCTATTCCTCTTCTAGTGGGTGTATGCATGTATTCGGCACAGTTTGTGTCTGTTGTCCTTTTTCAACTTCTCATATTTGTAGAGTTTCTACTTTCTAAAGAATGTGTCGGAAGGAGATCTCATGATATCAAAAATATATGCTTTGGTTCATTGCATAAAAATACACTTGTTGACTACATTCAGTGACTTCACTAGATGTTTACATACTCCAATATGGCCATCGGCCCAAAATTTCAGCAAACTTGGATCCCAAAAGAATTTCTTCCTGGAAATCTGACCCTGTTGCAATCGCTGAAAGTCTTTGTATGCTCAATCAATCGGTTTACCTTCCCTATAAAATTGGCAATTGTTTTTTTTCCTATATTTTGATGTTTGATGCCTGACAAGTTTTTATTTGCATCAGTACAAATTTGTGGCAGAGAAGGACTGCCCTTCTTCAATACCTCAGGAGTTTTTCCGAAACTAAGTGGGTAGCAGTATGGATACTATTATAAGTCAGTTGCTTCCACTAGTTCACTGGATGTAATTAAGATATGTATAGGCTGACAGATGCTTGATTTTGTTGATGTAGTAGATCTAGTCCTCTTTAATTTTCAATTTTACTCTTTTATTTAATTGTGTTCGAAGGGGTACTTAAGTCTTGCTTTACACATGATCATCATGTCTTAAATAGAAAAAATTGCACACTAACTAGCTAGTGTTCACTAATGAAATCTAGCATGCTTGGGTTTTCTATAAATCTTCCTAATCAGTAATGAAATGGATAACAATTTCAGAATCACATTAATGAGAGCGTACAAGGCCAATTGGAGTCCATGCATGATTAGGCCCAACCATGGTTTATTTGACAAAGTTGTCTTGGATCGATATTAATTAATTAATTAATTTATTTATAGATTTATATTTGATGTCTTATTATTATTAATATTAAAAGGGAAGTTGTCATTTTAATAATAAATAAACCTAAAAATTTTAAAAATGTTCAAATAAATACCTAAATTTTCTTTCTTAATCTCCTTTTCTATTTTTCTTCCTTCAATGATTCTAGGGTAACCTTTTTTGATAATCTTTGCCTCTATGTTACCTACTTTTCGACTTCTCTTTCTATTGTTAAAAAAATAAATAATTCACATTTTTTTACTCTCTTACAAAAAACAACTTTTTTCTTTTTTTTTGAATATTTTTTTTTCATGGCATAATGAGTGTGTCAAATTTTATACAATATATTTATGTAAATAATTTATGTTGTTTCAAAGTACATATTTTACTAATCAAAAGATAGAGATTTTGACATTTAAGTTCAATCTTATATTAATTTATCAATAATATATTAGTTAATCATATTAAAAGAAAAAAAAATCTATTAAATAACTGTCACCAACTAATAAATTTTTTTTTTTCATTTTCTTCTCCTTGACACAAGCTAAAAATCGAGATAACTCCCGTTATTGTCACCATATCCATCCCCTTAAGATTGTTTGAAGCGATTTTTTTTTATTGAACAGAAAGTTCATATCTCTCAATTTACTAAATCAATAATTCAGATCTTTTTAATTTTTAAATCAATACATTTTCGTGCTCTCTTCAATAATTTTTTTTTTAATTTTCTTTCTCTTCAAATCTTTCAAGAATCAAAACAAGAATAAAGAAACCCTAATTCAATTTCAAATTAGATCAAAATATTTCTTTTCAAATATCGAGAAAAGGTAGGTATATTATTCTACATTATTTCTATTTTTTTTAAATTTATATATGTTTTCCTGAATTTCTTGAATCCCACGTAACCGACTTTCATTTCATTTCTACAATAGGGTTCAAGTTAGGGTCATGATGTCGACCCGAAATCGGCGTTTGTCTACATCGTCATCATCATCAACGGCAAAGAGGCCGTCGATCACCGGGAATCAGAGCAAGAAGATGGGTGCTGTGAAGACCCAATTTATTAAGAAGAGAGCAGCTCTTAGCGACATAACCAACCAAGGAAATGGGTATCCAAACGGGTCACGGGTCATTGTTATTCGCTCAAAACCCATGGTTCGTAATTCTTTTACCATTGTTTTTATGTTTTCTTTCCTAATTAATTTCTTAGGATAAAAAATGCCCGTTTAATTTGTTTTTAATTTTTCTTTGTTACTTTCTTTTTTGAATTTTATGGTATCAAAGAGTGTTCTTGGTAAAAAAAAAAAAAAGAGTATTCTTGGTCAAGTTTGTACGTATGGATGATGCCTTGCAAAATAATGAGAAGAATTTTTCCGTTGCCATTGTAACTTTTGGTTTGATTAATTACTTCTCTCTGTCTAACCATTAAAAGAAATAACATAATATGTTCTTAGGTCTTAAACTGTAAAAGTTGATCGGATTCAGGAATGAGTTGTTGGATGTTGGTATGTGTTTGCCAGGCTCACTCAGGACTTTCTATGTTTTTCCTTTCGTTTGAAGGGTCAAGCCCCATAGCTGCATCCACTTTGAGGCGTCAAGTATCTGTTGTACGTTACAAAAAAATGAGGAGTCAGGTTTTGAATAATGTGTTCTTAGAACAGCATGTCCTAATATACCAAGTCCATTTTGACTTCCACAGCTTTCTGCTTCTAGGTGGGTGAAGTTTGATGCATGATTGATCCATAGGAGTGCAGATATGCATGCAAAAATAAACACACACTTTTAACTGCTGTATTTATCATTTTAGCAATTCCATTTTTATTGTATTATAGAGCTTAAAGTGATTGATGGTAAATATTTTATAACTTGAATTTATTTAATAACAAACTTTTATGTCAAAATGTGACTTTATAATTGACTTTATCTCCAGAACTCGATCTAATTTCTGCAAACAGAGGTTAATTAATTTTGTTTTTGAAGGTGCCGTGTACCTCCAAACTTGCCAAGAAGAAGGAAACTTCTACTTGCACTCAGGATCATGGTCTATCTAGGCCTACAACTCTGAGTCCGGAATCATGTGCTGATGTTTCTTGTATGGATACAATTTGGACGAGAGATGATCAACCTACACCTAAAGTTTCGGGTCTTCTTTCTCCAAGCAGCATGTGTACGCCTGGAAGCATGGATATCTCTCCAGATAGATCACTTTCCGGTTCAGTCTCTCTGGACGAGACCATGTCTACTTGTGATTCTTTGAAGAGCCCAGAGTTTGAATACGTAGAGAATGAGGATGTTTCAGCAGTTAAGTGGATTGAGAGGAAGGCAAACTACAATCTGTACATATCAAAGTACACACAGAGAGAAGGTTCTTTTCTTCTAGTAGATATGAACTTGCTTGATACTGTCATTTCTGTTGGCTGAGGTTTTAATTCTTTTAACTGTCAACTAAAATTTCCATATCTGGTATGTATAGGTTAGTTTAGGCCAAAATATTTTAATCATATAATTGTATTAGTGTGTTGGCCTGCCTCAATTTTGTTTTGGTACACCAACCTCAGGGAAGATTTGCAAGAGAAATATACTTTCGGATATGGGAACAAATGATAATGCTGGTGCTGTTGATAACACTTCCAAAGATCCGCAGTTCTGCACACTGATTGCTCATGACATTTACAAGAATGCATGGGCATCCGAGGTATAGTATCTTTTCTATGCTGCCATTTACAAGCTGTTTGCTTCATAGCTAGTCAGATTCCTAAGTAGTGTCACTTCAAAGAAGTGCAAATACATCATCACATTAACTTTAGTATTTATAGAAAAAGATTTACATAGGTATTGCTTGGTTATTTTCTTGATCTTATTTTATATGTTTATGTTCTTCCTAATTTGAATTGGCTTGTAGTTATACATGTACTTTTGATACTGGCAAGTGATAACAGTCTCATTTATTTGTGGTTAATCGTTGTCTACAAGTTGAAATAGGTTTTACATTTTAGCTTTTCTGATAATTTATGAAATTTATAAACTGAAAGCTGCAATAAAAAATTATAGAATTTCAAGTTAATCATAATAGTTTGTGGTGTGTGCACTGGTATTTATGGAGCCGTGGATAGTTATCTTCGTTCTTTTTTATTTTTTTTTAAAGTCAAATATGCATATTTAGGTAGCCTGTCGAAGTTTTGGTTATTAATTTATGGTCTTATAGTGGGATATTGATCAATTGGGTTATGGCATAGTTTGTTGTTGCTAGTCCTTATGTTCTTTTTTAGAGATGTTTAGGTATAATAATATTTTTCTGCCTTATATAACTTTTTACTGCTGTGTTATATTTTTTGTCTAGCTTGAAAACTATGACTGGCCCCCTGAGGTAATTTGTTATCTTAAGACATTGTAGGACACTGTTCAATGCAAATAGAAATGCTATTAATTGAAAAAGAAAAAAGGAAGAGAAATGATTGTAGAAAAAGGAGATAAAAATGTAGCATAGGTTGTTAATTTGAGGCATGAAGCTTTTATCATGCCTGGTTCTTGGTTAACCTTGTCAGGTCTAAGATATTCTAACAGCATCGGTCCTTATCTGTAATACATTCTCTTGCTATGCTGCTGAACCTGTGATTGACTATATAGAAACAGCATGCATTTGCATTTTCTGAATCTTGAATAACATGAATATTTCTATCTATATATTTTTGCTCTCTGACTCCTGTTTCATATGTTTCATCCTATTCCTGGGTGTAGGCCAAAAAAGGGCCTTCTGCAGACTTCATGGAGAAGGTACAAAGAGATATTAATGTCAGCATGCGAGCTATTCTGATAGATTGGCTAGTTGAGGTAAATTATGGTGGTTGATGTCATTGCGAGGGTTGTTTACATAATCCAAGAAAAAACCCCTTTCCAGCTCTGTATTCCAGGGTTTCGTTATCTTGTAATGGCCACTTTGACTATTTAAGAGCGGTTCTTCCTTGCATTATTAGAAATACCACAGCCAATTTCATCAAACACCTCTAAGTTACTTTAATGTGCAGGTTTTCCCCCCTTCATGTGAAAGGTGATCTTACCGTATCATTTTAACTGTAGGTTACTGAAGAATACAGGCTTGTACCTGAGACACTATTTTTGACAGTGAATTACATTGATCGTTATCTTTCTGGCAATTCAATTAACAGGCAACAGTTGCAGTTGCTTGGAATTGCCTGCATGATGATTGCTTCGTAAGATTTCATGTTTCTTTCTGCATGTTTGTGTGTCTAAATGTAGCCTAGTAAGAAGAATGGTTTATAAATGAAAATGGGATTTTGATGCCAGTAAATACGAGGAGATATGTGCACCTCAAGTGAAAGAGTTCTGTTATGTTACTGATAACACGTACTGCAAGGATGAGGTCAGATTATATTTACAGATTCATTTCCAATTTTCTTCATTCATCACAACCTACATAAACATATTTTTCCCTGCTTTGATTGCTGCAGATTTTGCAAATGGAATCTGCTGTGCTAAATTACTTGAAGTTTGAAATGACAGTCCCAACAGCTAAATTTTTTCTGAGGTTATGTCTCACTTTCTTATGCCATTCAATTTGCAGTTTATAAAAGTTTTCAGATTATTGACATATTCAGGAAAAATGCCCAGGCACTTTGTTCATGCTGCACAAATGATCAATCAGGTACCCTCATGGACTAGGGTTTTTACATTCACTTTTATGTTTGTGCTCCACTTACTAGGTTTAGTTAGGGTTATACTTGTACTGGTGGACAAGCACATTAGTCTGTGCAGCAGATGTGATTGTTTCTTTTGTTTATTCCCTAGTTAAAAGATATAATTGGATATGGGAATCACTCCAGAGGTTCAAGCCATCATGCTTTGTTATCAATCCTCTGTTTACTAATGATATCAAAAACCACAATAACTGATGATGGTAATGTATGCCTGCCTTTTGTAGGTTCAATCGATGCAGTTTGAATGTTTGGCCAACTACATTGTGGAGTTGTCACTTCTTGAGTACACTATGCTTCATTATGCTCCATCGCTCATAGCTGCTTCTGCTGCTTTCTTGGCCAAGTTTATACTCTCTCCTACAAAGAAACCTTGGGTATGTCCCAAGGAAAGTTTATTTGTTCTATACCAGCTTATTCAGATTATATGTTCTTTATCTGATGTTTATTAATTTGTTCTACTTTTGTATAGCTTCTATTAGGTAATATTTGTTGACTTCTTTTACCCTGTTGCGTAGGACTCTATTTTGGAACATTACACACTGTACCAGCCCTCTGATATGCATGACTGTGTGAAGTCACTGCATCATCTCTGTCGTAATGGTGGTCGTGCTAATTTGCCAGCAATCAGAGAAAAATACAGTCAGCATAAAGTGAGTAGGTTCTCCATCTTTCCCGGGCAAGAGTTTTACTATAATACTGTGGTTGGTCCAAGTTTTCAGTATGATAAGGGTCCAAATAATATGATCCACCAAATGAATATGCGCTTGATGCAAGAACTGAAACTTGTCCCATACTGAATTAATAAGTTCACCTTCACTATAAAAGGGTAAATAAAAGATTTTGGTAACTTGCTGAGTTGCAGGTTGCTTAGTTTTATGTCAATCTTATTCGTTGTTTTAAAGTTTTAATAGTCTGACATATTTTCATCTGCATCAGTACAAATTTGTGGCAAAGAAGTACTGCCCTGCATCAATACCTCAGGAGTTTTTCCAAGATTTGAGCAAATAGCCCAATGGATACCATCCCGGTATTCAGGTGCCTTCCAATACTCTGTTGGATGAAGTTAGATGTAAATGGTGATTTTGTAGCTTAGGAATAGGATCTTCATTTTGCTCACAGTTTTGGGAAAAGCAACATTGATTCGGCTGAGTTAGTGAAGAATTTGAATTGTATACTGTACACATACTGGAAGACATTTTCATTATGAAATTCTTGTCAACAGGATCAAGTATAAGCTGTTCACTGTTTTTCTTTTTTATTTTTTTTTATTCGTATCATTGCTGCTGCTATTACAAATTGCTTCTTGCCATGTAATACTACATGGATTGGTTTTTTCAGATGAAAATAAAGTGTTTTTCGTAGGATGAATTTATAAGTGGTTTTGAACAAAAAAAATGTCTCAATGTAAATATTTTATTTTAATAAGTTTTTTTTTGTAAAAATAATAAAATTTTTATTTTGATAAAAATTTATAAACATGTAAAATCATAATAAATACTTGATTTTATGTGAAAAAAAACACTTATTGTATGTTTTCAAATGCAAATTTGTTGTTTTGATAAATTTTTCATAAAATTAAAAAAGTTTTAGACGTTAAAAGAATTTACAAACATATAAAATTATAAGTGCCTATTTAGTTTAATTTTTTTTTAGTTTATTTATTTTTTAAAAGAAAAAGTCGACTCAATCAAAAATTTGAATAGCTTTAAAAACAAAGCTTCAAGAAAAACTCGATAAAGAAGCTTTTTTTTTTTTTTTAAACACGTTAGTTTTTTAGAAGAATTTTCTTTTTATTTCAAAAATGTTTTCTATTAAAAATGATTTCACCATTACCCTCTTAAAAAATAACCATCTCTCTCAATTAATCTCCCTTTCCTCCTCTTTCTCTACAAATACCCCTCTCCATCACAAATTGAGATCTACCTCTCATTTACCCTTCTCTCCAAAGGTTACTAAAAAAAAACAACAAAGGATTCAATTGGGATTTTTTGTTGTTACAAAGATTAAAAGAAAAGAAATCCACAATTCAAAATTACATTTAAGTACTATTTATTCTTTTTCTTTGCGTCGTTTTTTTTTCTTGGGCTTTGGAGTATCTTTTTATTTTTTTTTTAATTTTGAGATATACATTTGAGTTCTTGATAAATAGCTTAGAGAATCAATACTGTTGTTTTGGGTTTTTGGTAAAAATCTTAGATCCATTAAAATTGTTGAAAGATCTTGATTGAAGAGTCTCGTATAGTTATATTTTGGGTTTAGACTAACATATGGTTGATGAACTAGTACGAGGTAGCTCTACATCCAATAGTCATATCTGGTTGCTTTTGTTCCAATATTGCCTTTTTCCTATTTCTAACTGTAAGTAAATATATTGAGGTTTGATTTGTATTGAATTTTATTAAAATTACAAATGATTAAAAATGTATTCAAATAACTAATTATTGCTTTTCTAAAAACTATTGTCTTTCTATGGATATGATTTATCATAATTTGCCTATTTTCTATTTTTCCTGTAAGTTTCCCTAAATGTTATGCACAATATGGAGTCGTGTAGGATGATTTGTGAGTGATATAAACTTGTGTGAATTTCGAGTATCTTTTGCCTTGTTATGCATTTTAATTTAGTTGTATTTGGTGTAATGCATATGCGATCCTAATGGACCATTTTGGCTGAATGATCAGTTCTTGGATAATGATGACACAAGATTTATTACTTTTTATGTCTTGTGCAGTTTATGACTAGTTAAGAAATGCCTCCACCAAATTCTAAAATTTCAGAAAAATCAAAATATAATGTAAAGTAGAATTTGGTCATTACCAAATTCTTACTTCAAATTTGTACAGATGAGATTCGTAAGTATGCAAAACCAGAAATTTCATTCACAATTAAAAGATGGAAAATTGTAGTACAGGAATTTAATGCTCATGCTAATAAAAACTATATTCAAAAGTAATTGAAAAATAAACTAGATAGTTTAAGAAATAAATGGATTTTAAGGAAACAATTGAAGGGTAAAGAAACATGTTTAGGTTGGAACCACAAGACGGGAACCATCGAAGCTGATGCCGTAAGATGGGAAGCCAAAATAAAAGTAAGTATTTTAAATTTTATATGTTTCAACTATTGTAAATTATTTTATATATGTACGTTGTTTAAAAGTTTATTTCTCTCTAATGTTTGTGTAAGTCAATCCAAAATATGCTAGATTTCGGTATCACGGGTTAAAACATACTAATGCATTGAAATTTATATTTGGGGATATAATAGCTACCAGTCAAAATGCATGGACACTAGCAATGAATGTACCAATTGAAGATACTGTCAAATCTGCAAATCTAACTTTGCTACAAAACAGTGTTGAATCTGATGCTGAAAAAATCAATTGTGATGATGAAGACAGTCTTATGGTAAACACCCAAATCAAGAGGAACAAAATGGTTCTAGAAGAAATGGGAAAAAAAGTGACAAAGGGTAAAGCAAAAATTGGGACTACAGCAAGCTTGTAAAGAATATTGGAATGATTGTGTGACGTAGCAAAAAGTTATAACGCAGTTGAAAGTGCTAAAATTTCAATGTCATCGCAAGCCACATGACAATAAAGTATTTCGGAGTGTGTTCAAGTATTGAAATTTGTACAAAATGATAGGAGATTGAGTGTAGATGAATTTAATTTTACACTACAATTGATTAAAAATGAAGAAAATAGACTCATTTTTATTTCTTTGCTAGATTTAAGTAATAAGTTAGATTAGATTCTATATGAGCATAATATATCAAAAAACTGTGGTGGGAGTAGTTGATTAGTTTAAGATTTGATTTGTTTATTTTAAGTTGATGTTGAACTTTAAACTACTTTCTCTTCACATTTGTGTTACTTGTTATGTGTAATTGAATTGGTATTTGAAAGAATTTGCAATTATTCGTGCTATATTTATTTGAATTGTTATTTGTTCCCTTTGATTTATTTGAAATAATATTTGTTTTTAAGTTGATATATTTGGATTTCTACTTACATATTTTGATATTATCAAACATATGCCTTTTAATGAAATCAAAACATCAGTATAAACTTTAAAAGAATAAAATGTACAAGGTTTAATCAAAACATTTATAGAGGAGCTGCTAGTGCAATTATATATCGCATGAAATTTTTAAAAATTTATTTCTCCTGTATCTTAAACACTAAAAACAAACAAGCCCTAAGAAGAGAAAAGAATGGAGGCGGAGGCGACTGAAGGTTCGTTACTCAAGATGGACACTCATTCACTTTTGGATACTCGATCCAGTAAAAAAGTTCGTCTATGTAGTGAGAGTTTGGAGAGTTTGTCTACTGGTGGTATAGTTGTGGTCCATAACTGTCACGATCCGGCACTCCCTTCGAGCTTGTGACAATCGTCGCGAAGTCTCAGTAGACATTCATTACCCGAAATGTCAACCGAAACCTTACAAGGCTCTTGCATTAGTTTTCCACTTTCCCTGTGAGTAATAGTTACTAAATATCGAGTTTTAAGAGAATATAAACTATTTTAGATAAAAAACAATCAAAATAAATTTTTCGCCACACAAGGGTATTTTGGTCATTTTTTCTCGAAAATTTCAAAACCTGATAAAAATACAACATATGGTAGAAAGATATCCCCCAAAGAGATCCTTGATGAAATCGACTGCCTACAGACTATCCTGAACTTAAAATGGTTAAAAAGAAAGGGTGAGTTTTCATAAACTTAGTGAATAAACAAAGTCCGTCATTAACATCTAAAGTCGAGTAAATGGAGACAGTTAACTTTTTATCATATCATAATCCACAACATTTTGTACTTGTTTCAAATCATATAAAACAACACATTTCAATATAATACACATCACGACTTATGATTTTCTTAAAAACTTGACTCGTGCCAAAAATTATACTTGGTGATACCTTGGCTGAGGCATTCAATCGAGTCCGCCAAGGTTATTAAGTTAACAATTACTCATAAAAACATAGTTTAGCCATCCCTTGGCGTTAGTAGAGTTCATCCTCAAGCGGTGGTTCGGCGTGAAGTGAACTCTATCGTACCTTAGGAGATATCCTTCGCGCCTTTCATACTAAGGTAAATATAACGGGGTTTACCGTACCCTTCTAATAGGCTAGTCCGCGAAACTCTCCTACTGCAGTGGCTAATTAAATAACCCATCAATCAATAAAATTTTGATAGCATAACGTGGCTAACATAATACTACCCAGCCTGTCAAAGGAAAACAAACAGTTTATATATTTCCCAACCCAAAAACCCAGCCACATATGTCATCACGTATCAGTTCATAAATCATCAATTCCAAACGTAAGTACGTAAACTTATATATATAGGCAACATCAAAGGTTGGTCTCCACATACTCACATTTTCAAAAATATTATTGAATTGTAAAATAAGTCATAAACCTTATTCCTTAAATCGATTATTAGTCATAAAACATAAAATTCATTTAGGTTCAATTTTCTTAAAATCATAAAAATGATTGTAAAAAATACTCTAGATAGATAAGATGAACAGTGGTTACTCACTTTGACGGGAATTTACAACACTCCTAGTCTTGATCCTCGGGTGCAATACCTTTGCCCTTATCCGAGGGCTCACCACCTATACATAATGTGTAACAGGAAATTAAATATACTTATGCTAAATTGTCACAAAACTATTCTATGTTCTATATGAATGCATGCAATGAAATGGGAGGTGTTCGGCCTATCGCGCACTATACACTATTTAATCGGTCTAAACGTCCAATTCGATTCCAATTAATTTATTGCACTTCCAGTACTCCCCAAAATTCCACACACTTCACTAAAAATCTATTCTAAGTGCAATTACCAAAATATCCCTCATTATTGTGCAAATTGCTAACTAACGGGAGTAAAATTTTTCGGTACCCGTTTTCGATTTTCGGTATTCCTAAGCACCAAATACAATCTAAAGGGCATGCAAAACAACCAAATTCATCATCAAACCTCACCCATAAAATTCGGCCAAGATAGGTTCTATAATGGGCATGTGGATTTCTTGCTTAATTTTCATACTAAATGTTACTAAACACCTAAAAACATTAAGTTACCTTGAAATTCAACTAAATTCATCACCAACTTTCTCTCTCTAAATTTGGCCAGCATATTGCCCCTCATGAAAACTTGAATTTAATTCATGGAAAATGGAAAAGAATGCATGGGCAAGATGAATTTCAAGCTTAAGATTAAAAATCTTACCTTTAGTCACCAATTTCTTGAAAATTCAACAAATTTTTCTTAGTTTTTCCTCCATAAGGATTTTCTTTTCTTTTCTTCTCTTTTCTGCAGGTGCTGGTCGGCCCTCAATTTCTAAGTGGAAGAGTATGGGCTGGTTTTTAAATGGCAATATAATAATATTTAATTTTTGACACATGTCACCTTTTTATTGGTCCACTTATTTTAACTTAATTTTTAAGCCTTTTCTCACCACCACAAATGCTCTAATATTTATCCATAGCATAAAATAATAATAGGTAAAATTCTGGAGCTTGACAAATATCATGGTGGTGTAAAATCATAGAATTCCAATTTTAACCTTGTGGATTCGAAAAATGACATTTTTGCCCTTATGCTCGAAATTGAAATTTTTCACTTCTCAATCTCAAATTATACTCCAATTGGTCAAACTTGATCAAAAATTTCATCCAACTTTCCAAATTTGCCATCGGGTGGCAAAATTACCATTTTGCCCTTATGGTATGAAAATTCCTAATTGACTCCAATTTAATCCTCGAACTCCAAATCACCATATTAAGTCATTCTGGGGTTTTAAAATTCTCAATTTCATCTTAAAATTCTTATTTGAACTAGTTCGAGGCTTTAAATTAACTTAGTTGCATAACTAGTTACGATATCGATTATTTAACTATTTCTAAGGCATTCTAACATGCAGATGTGTCATCAAGTATATAGATGTTATGATGAGTATATAATGGAGTAGGGCTTGACAATAACAATCCCTTTTTCGGGGATGCGTTGATGAATTCTGAATGAGAGGATTTATTTCAGATAATGATATGGATACAGATGGGATGAAACTGATGACAAGGAATCCCTGGTTGATGTTGATGCATACGATAGTATATCAAAAGAAGACAAGATAGAGGATTTTAAGTTTGAAATGATTGACGGCATCCCATCGATCAAAATCTCAAAAAAAAAAAAGCATGAAGAACTAGCAAAACATTGGAGGAGATTTATTATTGTGCATTTATTGGGGAGATCTATCTCATTTAAGTTATTAAGCGAAAAGATTGAGTTTTTATGGGCTCCTAAAGGAAAATATTCGATCGTTGATTTAGATGAGGAAAGTTTTATGATTAAATTTGCATAGGAAGATGACTATCTAAAAGCCCTCCTAGAGGGTCTTTGGATGGTGCAGGGCCATTACCTCATGGTAAATCCTTGGACTCTGTCGTATGTCAAGGGTTCTTAAAATCTATTTGTGGTAACAACGTGGGTAAGGCTTCCTAGTATGCCTCTCAATTTATACCACAAGTCAGTTTTAAGAAGAATTGCTTCTCTTCTGGGTAAGCTTTTGAAAATTAACTATAATACCGATTCAGAAAAATGTGGCAAATTTGCTCGTATAGCAGTTAAGTTAAATCTTTCAAAGCTGTTGATCCCTAGATTTCTACTTAATGGGAAAATGTAAACCATTGAGTACGAGGGCCTTTCTAAAGTTTGTTTTTTGTCTGGTTTGTATGGACATTTGAAGGGAGAGTGCTGTGGTATTTGATAACTCTATAATATAAAGTTATTTGAGCTTAATTTTGATAATAATTTGACTTAGTTTTTGTAGTAATGCATAAGAATTAGTAGATTTTATTTAATTATTTTAAATTAGTTATTTTAGGTGAGTCAATCTAATTATGATTAATTTTATACTTAATTTGGTGTTAATGAGGATAAGATAGGTTGTTATTGATTTATTTGTACTTATGTAGGTGTTTGAAAAAAGAATTTTAGTAAAAGAAGGAGAGCAATTTTAAGGTGTAGACTTTCAATGCATATATTTTGGTATTTTGATCATAACTTTCTATATTGAGCTCCAAATGAAGCGATTCTTAGACCATTGGAAAGATAAAAGAAAAATATACAACTTTCATGTTTTCTACTTTGCCCAGTTCCATATGTAGTATAGTCAAAAATCTGTTTGAAGTTGATGCACTGCAGTAGTCCTAGAGCAATTACATTAGCATCACATTAGCATCACATTAGCATCACATTAGCATCACCAGTAAGTCAAGCCACATACTTATGAATTCTAAAAGCTTTTTCTTAGCTAGCTTCCATTTGCCATTAAATGGCTATCCATTTTCACTATCTTATCACTCCAAAGTGAATTAACAATCTCAACTACAAAGTATTCACAAGTCAAATCTCTAGTCATTCTCAACACTAAAATTTCAACTCTAATTTACTACTCACCTTAATAGCTTTGTAGCTTTGAAATTCTTTTCAACAATTCTCCAAACTATTGTAAAGCTTCATCTTTCTCTCTCTAAAACACTTAACTAGTGAGAGAGAGTATGAAAACAAGATTTTTCAAGGGTTTTAAAGTGAGAGAATGGAAGAGCACATGGGTTTATGAAAGGGTGCACCAAAAGCATGAAAAGTGGAGCTATTTTGAGGGAGGTTATGGAGCTTTATATCAAGCTTTCATAGAGGTTGGGAAGCAACGTGAAAGAGGAGAAGAAGAAGAAGAAAAGCTGCTGGAGAATGTAGAAGCTGCTAGAAGAAAGAGATATTTATAGCTCAAGCTTATCCACTTCACTTAAATTACCAAAATGCCCCTCCACAAATTAGCTTATTCTCCTCCAATCTTTTATGAAATCTTTTACTCTTTTGACACTGGGACAAGGTCCATAATGATCTATAAATGCTCGGGTTCATAAAAACTTAAAAATTTTGACCTGAGGTAAAAAATGATAATTTTGCCCCTACATGAAAATCATCACCATTTTGATTTCCTTTGTCATTTTACCCTTATTTAATCATCCATTTATGCCTTAGGCCTATTTAGGTCATAATATTGTTTAAAACTTACTTTTAGGAGCTTATTAAGAAAATGACGAAATTACCCCTGATCAGGGATATCACGTGTACTTCTATCTACGAGTCTATAAAGGTCAAGGTTTCACATTATCATAATTTTAAGTTTGTTAATCACTATAAGTAAATTTTGCTGATATATTAAGTTTTAGTTATTAGTTTATTAGTTTAAATTTTGTTTTTTAATTTTAATTGTTTAGATAAAATTAAGGTGTTTTAATTTTAGTAGTTAACAGTAAAGATTAATTCAATTCTCTGTGGATCGAGACTCTATTCATCTCTATATTATCTTTGCGATACGTATACCTGCGTGAGTAGAAAATTGAACAACAGTATTGATTTATTGATTGAAGCTTTTAATGTTGAAAAAGAAACACCTAGTGGGTCTCAAGCAAGTGATGAGTCATTTGGTCCATGGATATTAATAACCAGAACGTAAGCATAGGAGTGGTTTGGTCAAACAAAATTCCACCATGAATTCGAGGTCTGCCAAGCAACAACCCAGGTTCTAGGTTTTTAGTTTTGGAAGGTTTGGCTGTAAATGAGACCCTTGTAACAAAGGTTACAAGAATGAGAAAACCTTCTGTTAGGGATGCTTGTAGGGAAACTAATCATGAAGGCTTTGCAAACAAAAATTCTAAGGAAATACTGGTATTGTGGACAAGCCATGATCAATCTCTTACTTCATTTAATGACGTTGAATGGCCAACTTTATCACTTAAAAAGAATGGCAAAGAGGCTATGTCAGCGATGGACTGTGCTGCGGAGTGAGCTAATGTGGCGGTAGAAAATCTCGAAACTAGTAAGGAAGCTAGTGGCAATAAAATTGATGTTGTTTTAGGGCTAACACAAAAAAAGCAGGAAGAGAGGACCTTGCCACAACCTACTTCTTTTGACCCAAAGAGACATTCTGTCGTTCGATTTACTAATCATGCATTGGATTTCAAAGTCCTCATTGTTAAAAAAAAAAAAGACAGTCTCTTCTCCATCCATAGGGGCGAGGCATGGAGGTATTACTCTACATGATAAAGAGGAAAAATCGCTTGATAAGTGGGGAATGACTCGAATTCAAAATACCTCCCTCAAAAAGAAGGCACGATTGGAAAATAGCCTTTTTTTTAAAGATCAAGGTGACATGAAGTCAAACACTGTGGAATATTTGAATAGGGTTTCAAAAAATCAAAGTGGCGGTCTCTCACAAAAGTTGGAGTCTCTAGATGAGCACCAAATGGTTCAGGTTAATTCCACATTAATAGATGGACAGTAGGTGAACTTGTAGGTACCCTTGGACATCTCTTTCTTTCTTACTTTCTATTAATGTCAGTGAATTTTCTAGTGTGGAATTGTCAAGGTGAAGGCAGTACCAATTTTTTAAGAATTGTGAAAGATTACATAAGGTAGTATGAGATTTCCATTATGATTATTGTTGAACCTCGAGTTAGTGGCATGTCGGTGGATAGGATAATTGTTTGATTAATTTTGGTAGATCACACCGTATCGAGGCTACTGGTTTTTCCTAGTAGAATATGGTTACTATGGAATAATATAGTTCAAATCTCTGTTCTAAGAAATCATAGCCAACGTCTTCATTTGATTGTCGACTATCAATTTACAGGTCCATGGTATGTTTTGGCAGTATATGGAAATCCCAACCTGACAATTCGAAAAGAATTATGGAAAGAACTATATTATTTTGCAGACACTATTAATAGACCTTGGATGATTACCGGTGATTTCAATGCTTTCCTGTTTTTGCATGAGAAACTTGGAGGTTCAACGAGGGGTAGTCGGCCATGTTCTTTGTTCCAATCTTTTATGAATGACCTTAAACTACTCGATATGGACTTTTAAGTACCGAGATATACATGGAAGAAAGGACTTGTGGCTGAAAGAATTTATAGGGCTATCTGCTCTTCTAATTGGAAGCTATGATGTCATAAAAACTTCTGTAAAACATCTCCCTCGCGTTGGTTCCAATCATTGTCCTATTTTGATTAGAACAAGTGAAAGACAAGTTCTTTCACATGGTGTTGGATTTCGATTTCAAGCTGCATGGCTTTCTCATTTGGAATTTCCTAATTTTGTTTAACAATCTTGGGAAAATAATCTACCTATTTATGATGCGTTACAGAACTTTACAACAAAAGTTAAACAGTGGAACAGGGCAATGTTTGATAACATTTTCCATAGGAAGAAAAGACTCTTGGCTCGAATACAATGGGATTTCACACCTGTCAAATCTTTCACTCTGCCTCCTCTTATTAAGACCATATAATGTTCCTGCGAATTATGACCTTCGCTTGGAATATAAGCAAATATATCATGTCGATTGCTCAACCATACTTTAGCAGACTTGGTGGCATAAAGAAGGCCCTTGAAATTCATCCTTCTAGAGATTTTCGATTACTTGAATTTATTTTGAAATTAGAATATGAGACAGTGCTATTACAGAAGGAGATCTTTTGGATGTAGAAATTGAGAATGGATTGGCTTAAATTAGAAGATAGAAATACTAGCTACTTTCTAGCACGTGCAACATGTCAAAGGAACGAAATGAAAATCCTACGACTCAAAATTGAGGACGATTCCTGGTGTGACAATCAAGAGTTACTTCGGAATCATGCAGTTGGTTTCTTTGGCAAGTTATATGGAAGAAAATATGATGTTCTCCCACCTTTCCCAGTTAGAGCTATGTTCCTTATTCTGAATCAAATTAGAATATAGTAATATGCTCAGACCAATGGAAAGTGAATGCTCTGTTTGAGATGAAGCCACTTAAAGCCCTTGGTGTAGATGGTTTTTCGACATTGTTTTTTCAATCTCATTGGAGCACTATTGGAGACAATATAATTAGTTATGTGAAGAATGCATTTGATGGTATGGCAGTGGGTGAGGAACTTTGTAGATAAGTCATTATCCTAATTCTTAAGGTAAAGAACCCTGAAATAATTACCCAATTTAGACCTATTAGCTTGCTACCGATTGTGTTTAAAGTTCTGATGAAGGTCATTACGAACAGATTAAAACCTGTGATGGGTAGTTTGATAAAGCAGACACAATCTAGTTTTATCCCTGGCAGACAAATCATAGACATTATTGTGATTACTCAAGAAGTAGTCCACTCTTTCAGTAAGAAGCAGGGTAAAGTGGGGTGGATGATGCTCAAGATTGACCTAGAAAAACCTTATGATTGCTTACGATAAGAGTTTATTTATAATACTTTGGTTGATGCTAAAATTCCCAAACCTTCGATTGATATTTTGGTGGATAGTTGGTGCTGTAACAAGTCTCAAGTTTAATGGAATTGTGAATTATTTGACAGCTTTAGTCCTTCTTGTGGTGTACGACAAGGAGATCTGCTCTCCCCATATTTATTTGTTTTGTGCATGGAAAGATTGGCCCATGGAATTATCACTGCTGTTTCCAATGGTTGTTGGAAACCTATCAAACTTTGTAGGAGATGCCCACCACTGTCACACCTTTTATTTACCGATAACCTTTTCCTTATTGCTTAGGCTTCTGTCACACAAATGGAGGTGATTATGGGAGCGTTGGAAGATTTTGGTGTCTGCTCAGGTGAAAAAGTTAGTGTGGCAAAATCGTCCCTTTATTGCTCCAGAATGTTTCTAGAGATACCATAAATAATCTCAAAGCTTCCTCAGGTTTTGCCTACGTAGAGGATTTTGGAAAGTATCTGTGTGTGCCTTTATTTCATGGTAAAAGGTGGTTTAATTATTTTCAGTTTTTGTAAGAAAAAGTTTATAACAGGTTATCTTCATGGAAATCCTCTTCTCTTTTATTTGCGGGTAGACTAACTCTAGGGAAGTCTATTCTATCCACAATTCCGTATCATGTAATGCAAACTATATCTTTGCCTATAAAGACTTGCAGAAAAATTGAGGCCCACTGTTGCAATTTCCTTTGGGGTGGTGATTCGTATAATTCAAAAGTGCATCTTATAAAATGGAAGAAGGCTTGTCAACCAAAAACTACTAGTAGTTTGAGAATTAAATCTCTCACAAGAATGAATGATACTTTTTTAATGAAGTTGTGCTAGCAACTAGTTACTGATCCTACTACTTTTTGGGTAAAAATTTTACAGGATAAGTACAACTTCAATTGTTGTTTATTTCTTGAAAGTATATACAGGAGTGACGCCTCTTGTTTATGGTCTGCTTTGAGTAAACTTTGGCAAACTTTCAAAAGACAGAACAAATGGGCTATTGGTGATGGTCGAACAACACGTTTTTGGAAAGACATTTGGTTAGGTGAAAAATCATTATTGAAGGCTGCACAATCAGTTGGTTGCTTTGTTGACGATAACAGTCATGTTCGAGATGTGTTACTACCTAATGGCTTTTGGGACTTGGAACGTATAGCTAATGTATTGCCAGAAGTAGAGCACAAAATGTTAGCTAATACGCTTCCTCCACTATATTTTGATTCTACAGATGAACCTTTTTAGGCTTTAACTTCGATAGGTGTCTTCTCTGTGTTCTTTGCTTACATATTTTGTGCTAATTCAAACATTATTCAGGCCATTAAGTAGATGTTGGGACGACAATGGAATGTCACCACGAAACATATCTTCAGAAAAGGCAACACAGTTGCTGATAATATGACTAATGTAGGTTTTGACTTAGAAGATGAATTTGCTTTTTTTGTTGTACCTCTTTTAGCAATAAAAGGCTGTTGGTGAACAATAAACTTGGCATTTGTTTTCCTCGCGTGATTAGAATCTAATGAATATTTTTTTTCTAATAAAAAAATTACATGAATTACTTAATAAAATAAAGAAATAGATTCAATTAGTCTGATGGATGGAATTGGGTATGTAAAACTTTACAAACTCTGGATGAAAGTGATAAAATGTTTAGGATAGAATCACATGCAGTATTACAACTTATTGATACATTGATGAACAAAGAATGGTTACATCCATCCAAAGACATGATAGGCATCGAAGGTGGTCACTATGTTTCTTTGGTCTTGTACACACAATGAAACAAATTGCAATGTTCAAAATAAAATTTAAAAATCAAGATAACTGTTTTAAATTTTTAATTTGTAAAAGTTCCATCCAAAATTAAAAATGATACTAGATATTGACTTTATATCCATGGGTGCATTGATGTTATAGATGAATCACATATTCCTGCTATTACTCTTACAAATGATTAATTTCGTTTTATTGATCTTAAGGGATATCCAACACACAAAGCCATGTTAAAAAAAGAAAACCTTAACAAACCGAGTGCTAAAACTCGGTCGTTTTGGGTATCCTCTTCCTCTACCGTCTATCTGCCCAAAAGCGGGAAAACCAAAAAAAAAAAAAATAAACACACTCATAAAGCCAAAAACAGTACAAATCTCTTGACTCACGCAAGAGGATAATGGCGCCAGTATTGCAGAGCTCCCAACCTTGGGTTGAAAAATAGTACAAATCTCTCCTTGTTTCCACAATTTCTTTATTTTTTGTTTAATTCTACTTTGCTTGCCTTATTTTTTTAAATAGAAATTTTGATTTGGTAATATTTTTGTTTCCCAGTCGGCCAAAGCAAGTGAAAGATGTGGCGCACCAAGACGAGGTGGTTCGAGTTCTCACCAACACCCTCGAGACTTCTAATGTAATATATCTTCTCTTTCAAAATCCTTTCATTCTGATAATCATTAGTATTTGTTTTTATTATCTTGAAAACCCTAATTCCCTATTAATTTATTGTTTAGTGCCCGCATATGCTCTTCTACGGCCCACCCGGCACCGGCAAAACCACTACGGCACTCGCCATCGCCCATCAACTCTTTGGGTAATTTTAGAATCAGTTTTTGTAGAAATTGAGAACTAAGCTTCCATCAATATTCATTAAGTGTAATGCTTTGTGAAAACATGTCTTTGTTGTCTTAGTTTGCAAGAGTTCTGTTCTGTCCCTTTGACCATTTAACAGTTTCATTTTACATTTTACTTGAGTTTGTTTGTGCTTCAACTGCAAATCAATTTCTGCAGACCTGAACTCTACAAGTCTAGGGTGTTGGAGCTAAATGCAAGTGATGAACGTGGAATCAATGTTGTTCGTACAAAGATCAAAGATTTTGCTGCTGTTGCTGTAGGATCTGGTCAGCGTCAGGGGTATGCTCTCATATTTTGTGATAAATAAAATTTCCACTTCAGCTCACAGTTGTTCCTATGCCTCTTTTAAGTGTGGCAGTAATCTTTTTATTCCTTTGTGTTTTTCTAGGGGTTATCCTTGTCCACCGTTCAAGATCATTATTCTTGATGAAGCAGATTCAATGACAGAAGATGCACAGGCATGCTTGGTTTTCTGTAGCCATCCTGGTATTATTCAGTTCGTATAGGCACATGTTAATTTCATTTCACTTAAACTTGACTCTGCAGAATGCCTTGAGACGTACCATGGAAACTTACTACAAAGTTACAAGATTCTTTTTCATATGTAACTACATAAGCAGGTACATCTCCTTTTATTTGTCCTCAAATTTCTTTTTTCTGTTTTTAACCATAGGTTTAATTTGGTAACCTTTTAGCACTTTAATGCTACAATTACCTGTATATCATAATAAATTTTAAATAATGAAGGGTTATTGTAAACATTATGTTATTGAATTTTCATAGGATCATAGAGCCGCTTGCTTCAAGATGTGCAAAGTTCAGGTTCAAGGCACTTTCGGAAGAAATAATGAGCAATCGTGTATTGCATATTTGTAATGAAGAAGGTCTTCATTTAGATTCAGAGGTTTGAACCTGGGATCTTGAAGCTTGTCTTATGAGTGATTGTATGTTAAATGGCTTCCTTACAAAATGTTTGATGTTTCACTGTAGGCTCTTTCAACATTAAGTTCCATTTCACAAGGTGATCTTCGTCGGGCTATTACATACTTGCAGGTAAGCATTAGATTGCGTTATATTCCCATTATTAATGAAATTATGATGGTTCTAATTCTCTCTATGCTCTTCTAAAATGATTTTGCTTTTGAAAATTTGGTTGCATACTTGTGGCAACTTGACTCAATTTTCTGTTCTGCTCGCTGCAGTAGCCTGGTTTATTGGGCCTTAGTTTATTTTGCTGGTTCGTAAATGATACTTTCCCCAGAAGGGGGGTCACTTTCAATTCCTACTATGCAGCTGTAATCATTTGGGTCAAAATAATGATTTGTAACCGCATTTCAGGTTACCATTAGAAATCTAACAGGTTTACTGTGTCCAATATTACTTGGTATTGCGGTTGTTGTTTTGTACAACACTTTCTCCTAGGTCTGAGGGAATTTGTCTTCTATATGTTTTCCCATGCAATTTGAATTTTACATCTATCGTTGCTAAATTTCTAGCATATAGAATTGACAATAGTAAGCTTTTAAGGTCAAAAAGAATATGATGAGGCTGAAGTTGGTATCTTCTATTACTTCAATTATTTGTTTCTTAAGTACCTACAAAAGATTTGTCTCTGAATTGGTCCTATAGGATCAGCAACTTTGTTTAGGTCGCTTCAATGCTCAAAGTACTTGTGCTTTGTTAGGTCTAAGAGAATTTTTTGAGTATTACTCTTTGGTCATGGTCCGATGCAGAAGGCAACCTCGAATACTGTTTTTTTTTTGGTTGGAAAATGATAGAATGAATAATTTTGTCTGGGAACTCTAGATTCTCCATTGTTTATGGGCAAAAATGCAGTTTGCATTATCTATGCTGCGCTGTTTATATCTGTGACTAATATTCTGTAGTCCTTTAGTGTGCGTGAGATTAATAAGTCACCCTTGTTAACGTTGGTTCATAAAGAGGTTCTGTGAAGTTCAAGTGTCTGCATGAGAATGATGACAAAATTTGCTTTTTGTTAGGGCTTCAAGTTGACAAATTTTGCTGTTTTATTGAAGGCTGTTTCTCTGCTTAATGCTTTAGTAGTCGACGAATAATGTGGTTGTGGGTCTTTATGTTTAGGAAGATAGAATTGGTAAAGCTATCTTCATCATTTTCACTATAAACTCTGAGTTGTTTTTGACGACATGCACGTATATGTTTATTGGTCATGCTGGTCTATTGGGCTGATCTCTCATCCTTTTGCAAGTGCTGAATATTGTATTATGGAATATTGCAGGGAGCTGCTCGCTTATTTGGATCAACAATTTCGTCGAAGGACCTACTTAGTGTATCTGGGGTAAGTTATATGATACATTATGCTTAAAGTTCCTAGTTTAGTAACTCTACTATACTAATTTGCATTGGTTAATATTAGACTTCTCTAGATTTATTTTTGAACCGATCATCATTTACCCTAGATAGCTAATTTATGAAAAACTGCTCTGTAGAACAAAGGAGTCTTGATGCTTGACGTGGATGCATAAGCTGCTGCAAAAATAAGCAAAGGGAAATTTGCTCTCAAATAGGGCCTTTTTTTTATTTATTTAGACTGACCAGAAGATGTTGAGATTGAATTAAAATTGAACTTCTGTACTTTGTGTTTCTCTGTGTTGGCTACCTATATCATGAAACACCTAAGCAAGTTGTCATTTAATGTGGCTTTTTCTTTCATGAATCTTTTTATGAGTGAACAGCAAACTGCATAAAAGTATAACAATTAGGTGCTTTTTTCTTCTTTCTGTTTTTGCTCTATTTAACTGACCTCGGCATGCCTTGACTCTTAAATTTCAATGTATCAGGTTATCCCTCAAGAAGTTGTTGAGGCACTTTATGCTGCTTGCAAAAGTGGCAACTTCGATTTGGCAAACAAGGAAGTCAATAACGTCATTGCAGAAGGGTTTCCTGTTTCTCAGATGCTTTCTCAGGTCCAATTTCTTTATTTTCATCCATGATTAGTCATCATTGTCTAGTTGTATCTGATACTAATATAATGCTTCTGCCAGTTATTTGATGTGGTTGTTGAGGCAGATGATATACCAGATGAACAAAAAGCTAGAATTTGCAAGAGTTTGGCTGAGGCAGATAAGGTGACTTTCACCATATCAACTTAGCTTCTTTTTTCTTTTTATTCTTTTGCGCGCACAGGGGTGGTGTTGGTTAACATAGCCCGGCAACTAAAGCAGAGAAATAGTACGGCATGACTGAAATCTTTTTAAAATTTGTCTTGGACCTGTATAACCTTGCTCTCTTTGTGCAACTCATGTGCTCTACCTTTCATATATTAAACCGATTGAAATTGACGAACAGTTAATTAATTGAGGGTAATAAAGTTCGGCAATCAATTTATTTTCTTTGTTACCCCATTTTTATCCCCTGGGAACTTCCATACTCCACAATTTCTTTACATAGTCCAAGTATTTGTTACCTTTTTATTTTTGTTCCACTTGTATGGAACTGTTTATTGGTGTGACCTTTATGTTTTCTCATTGGCTTTGCAGCGTCTAGTGGATGGTGCAGATGAGTACTTGCAGCTGCTGGATGTGGCCAGCAACACAATGCGAGCTTTGTGTAACATGCCACAAGAATTCTGTTTTGAAAGTTAGGGGACAACCTAGATTGGGATGCAGGGGCTTTTGAAGACAAGTAAAGATTCAACTTTTTGAATTGTAATATATTGCAACAAAACGGCTTTTTCAAACTTTTGTGTTATGCCTGCTATTCATCGAAGATGGGCCCATCTTTCGAGTCTCATGTTACTTAGTCTTACATGGATCTTGTATGTCAAGTTTGATCTCTTTAATTGATCTCTAATCTAATGCTAAAGATGAGTCGGCTGCTTCAATGTGTATGAAAAGATGATGAATGGGGACCAAATTACTTTTGTTGCTATCATAATGGTAAAACCAAGAGTAATAAGATTGTTTTCCATTTGAACCACTGAAGTAACTTTCGTTTACGTTATGAAGGCAAAAACAGGGGAGGAACAGGCCTGTGAGAGATATCATGACAAATATATTTGAATGGAGCACAACATCAGTAGTGCAGCTCTTATGATGATGTCTGGGTGGAGCCCAGAATTTCAAATCTCCATAGCACATTCGCACTTAGCTGGCCTGGCTATGGCAGTCATCAGGTTGGTCTCTGATTCTAACACTACCCCTTGCAACAAACTGTTTTTAGAATTTTTACCGTTCTAATAGTCTGACAATTCAAAAACCCGGAGCTCCACGTGAACCCAAATCAAAGGAAAACCCCTCCTCTGATTTCGAATTGGATGCTGAAAAAGTCTAGCGCAAGCACTGACAGATGTTTGAATCTTCTGCCTCGCTCAACTTTCTTCTGTTTTTATGATAGAAACTGCCCTGGCCTCTAATGAACCAAAGTCAAACTCAAATACGTGCATGGACCCAAACAACATGTACATTGACCCCACCAGCCCCACCTTCATGCCTTTAATCCCGCCGAGACTAAGCTCTTTCAACATCCCTAGCTGCCACCCCAACTATATATAAAGACCTAGACAGACTCACTCTAGATAATGAAACTCTGTTCTATCACTCTGCTTTTACTCTTTATATATACTTTGGTAGTTATTTTCCGTTAGAAAGAACAATGGCTGTGGATGATTCCTTCAAGAAGCCTGGAGCTGTTCCTTTTAAGTGGGAGATCCGACCTGGTGTTCCCAAGGTCCAGCAACAGCAAAAACAACAAGAGCAATCACCACAGAAACAGAAACAGAAACATCAAAAGCAAAAGCAATCGCCGCCGCCATTGCCACCTCCAGCATCACCTTTTATAAACCAACGTTCATTGCCAACTCCACCAGGAACTCCTCGACAAAAGCTAAAACCCCCGCCAGCTGGATCCTACTTCGTCCTAACACCGGAGCCCCGAAGTCACTCTTTCAGGTCTGCACCACGTGCCCGGTCTGAGCGTTGGCGGTTAGAGCAACCCGCCCGGGTCCGACCCGAATGTGTTTCACCCGGGTGCTTCCCATCACCATTGCTTATGCATAAAGGAAGCAAGAGGAAAACCCAAAAGCCCGAACCCAACTATATTTCGGACCTTGAGACGCCGTCGCGGTGGTCACTATCAAGCCGGAGGTCACGTTCGCCGTTCTATGGGTCTCCAGCGTCATCCTTTTCATCTTTTAGGTCATCGCCCCGACCCGTGGCTGATGCCGAATGGGCCGGGTTTGGACTTTTTTGAAAAAAAAAAGTTTGTATAGCTTTTTTTTTAAGGATAATCAATTAATGATGCCTTTGATATAAAGGTTTTGCTTTCTTGTTAAATATGGTTATTTGATAGCCCAAGTTGCACCATGTCACTTAAGTTTGTTCCCATTTCTTCCTCTCGGAAGATGTGTTCCTACGGAAAATGGAAGAAATCCCAAAGTTTTTATATATAAATGTCATAATGCTTTGAAAATCTATTAAATTATTAAAAAATTTGAGTTAAATTTTTATTTTTATTATGTTTAATTAATTTTTTATATTTTTATTTTTTATCAAATAAAATTTTAAAATTAACAGCAAATTACTTGATACATTTGTCAGTTTTACGCTCACGTGACACTAATGAAAAAGATAAAATATTATAATATCATGTCATCATACCACATCAATATACTATATCACCATCAACTATGATATGTCAATAATATGTGATATAAAATAATAAATGGTATTTTAACTAACGATAGTTAATTAATCCATAAAAACTTATTTAGTCGAAAATTAAAAAAACACTTGATTGAATAAAATAAAAAAATAAAAAATTATTTAAAATTTTTGAATAGTTCAAAAATATTTTTAAATATTATGTTTTTATAAATTGAAGAGTGAGGTTTTAAAAACAAAATTCTTTCTTTTTTATATGTTTTCCCATAATTGATAAGTCAAAAATGACATGATCAAAGTCAAGCTCCTTTATTAAGGACTTGAAAAATGGATGAAAGTAGAAATTGCCAAATGATTATATTTCTTCAATACTTTTCCTTTGGTTTGGTCTACCAAAACGTCTAAAACTCAATCCTAATTTCCAAGTTGCATGCGGTGCCATGTTCGTCCTCTTCTGGTTATTGTCAAACTTGCTCAATCGTGCCGATACAATAACTTCTTTAAATTCTTTTTTTTTTATCCTTTTTGGTCTACTAAAGCTCAATCGCCCATTTTCTAAATTTGTGGGCTAATCATCAGACTTGCATGCGTTGCCTCTGAAACATTCCAACCCATTCGCCAAGTGGATTTTCTAATTTTCTATGGTTTCACTAATTAAGATTTGGCATAAACATGAAGCAATCAACCTTTTTGCAAAGCTTCCAACAGCTTATCTTTGCATATTGCGTGGAAATGTAGAGCATGAATGATACTTGTAAATTTGTCTTCTTCAACTACTGTCAACTACACAAGATTGACTACGAATATTTGAGTATTAAAAAGTCAAACATTCAAAGTATTCAAGTATCATGGTAATTGCACTCGAGTATCTGGTACATTAATTGGTGTATGATCTCTTTATTTAGAGGATAATTTAAATCCCTTTCTCCAAATTTATTTTCATAAAATTAAAATTATACAACTACTCATGTCATGATTAATAAGTAGTGGAAGACTCGTGTTTATATATCGAAGACTCACCTAATTTTTTATTTATGTGAGATCCGTGATATTCTATTTTATTAAATTGTGCAACGCTCCCGCTACACTGGCTCTTTACTCATAAAAGAGAGGCTTTTACACTAATTTGGATCTATCTCGACCCTTATATATCTTATAAGGGCTTCACATTAGTGAAATCTTAGTATTTTGATACTAAATGTGAGTTAAAACTTAAATCCAATCGTGTATGATTTTAAACTCTAAAAATAAAACTTAAATAAGCCTATAAATTATGAGTTCACATTCTTAATATAAAAAACATACTTAATAGGTGGTGAAATATATATATATATATATATATATATATATATATATATATATATATTTTGGACAGAAAATACATTTCACTAATTCCACAATTGTCATATACAGTGAGATAATCAATATTAGACAAAGATAAACATCCCACCCCTTTTGTTTCTTATCCCATGGAGTTGAGCCTCATTAAAAATCTTATCATAGTAAACCCTATGGGACAAACCTATGATAAGGAAAAAAGAATACTCATCTACCATGGAATATTACAATTTCTTATACAAATTCAATTTACCCCTCATGACTTAGGAACATGTTTCTATCATTATCAACAGCTTTCTAGATTAACATTGGTAATTCTGATTAATCTTTCCATTCAATCATCTCATCCACCATTCTTTTAGCTGTTTGGGCAATCGAATGTGCTTTCAAATTGGTCTCTCTTAGGCAAAAATCAATGGCTTGACAGTTTATCCTCTCCATAAAAAATGCACAATCTTCAATTAAGTGACCCAAAGCTCCAGCATTTTGCTTTTTATTTATTCATCCTGTAATTACCTAATTATCCAAATAAATATTAGTAAGCATAATATATTTATATATTTAAGATTCATCTATTTTTCATTGACGTAAAATCCGTGATACTCCCACCTTAGAGCATTGGACCAGGCCTCATTCATGGGCTTCATGGAAAATAGTCAAGCTAACCCAATACAAACTGACCCTCTCAGGATGTAAGTAATCAAACTATGGGCTTTTTATCATCAGCTACTACTGCAAACATGCGGTGATTCTTTTCCTTCGCATCTTCTTCCTCCTCCAGCACCTCCAAAGCACTTCCAAACGTAAAACTTGCCCTAAAAGTTGTAGTAGAGGAAGAAGCACCAGAAATCTGTTGCGATGCTTTACATTATATTCTTTTGCTGATAATTGAAAAAATCCCAAACACCCACCAAAAAAGGAGAAAAGAACAGAACTTTGAGCGAAATTCAATCGAAAGATGATCCCGACAAAGCCTTTGCAACGCAGCCACAGTGCCATAGTACACCAAGTATTATCAATAATGCTCCAAAACCGACCCTTTGATTCCCAGCTCGCTTCCTCAACAACCTCAAATCCATGGACGACAGATTCAGTTTCGGACATCTTAAGATCCGTTTCAAAATTCTTCTTCCAATCCCCTCGTTCCATTGGCAGCCAGACGGGTTTCCGCCACCGTGCTCCTTTAAAACAAAGAAACATCAAGCAAGAAAATTTTAAGAATTCCCAAAATGTTCTTATCCTTGGCCCTGCTGCTTATAGAGACCCCAAAAGGGTAGCTTTAGGAATAGATAAAGCAATGGAATTCTATATCTGGGTAGAAATTTTTTTTGGGTTTGCCCATAATGAGAAAACTTGTAAAGAAATGGCCTTCGTTTTGGCTAAAGGTAATGACTTGAAGGTCCTTTGGCATTTTCTCAAAGATATGTCCAGGAGAGAAAATTCGGGGCTTGTTACGACGTCTACTGTCACCTGTTTGATTAAAGTTCTAGGAGAAGAAGGGTTAGTTAATGAAGCATTGGCTTGTTTTTATAGAATGAAGCAGTTCCGTTGCAAACCTGATGTTTTTGCTTATAATATGATTATTCATGCTCTTTGTAGAGTTGGGAATTTCAATAAAGCAAGGTTCTTGTTGGAACAGATGGAGTTACCAGGGTTTATTTGTCCACCAGATGTGTATACTTATACGATTTTGATAAGTTCTTATTGTAAATTTAGTATGCAAACTGGATGTAGAAAGGCGATTAGGAGGAGGCTTTACGAGGCAAATCACTTGTTTCGGCTAATGTTGTTTAAGGGTTTTGTTCCTGATGTTGTGACTTATAATTGTTTGATTGACGGTTGCTGTAAGACATATCGGATTGAAAGGGCTTTGGAACTTTATGATGATATGAATAAACGGGATTGTGTCCCTAACCGGATCACATTTAATTCTTTTATTAGGTACTATTGTGCTGTTAATGAGATTGATAAGGGTATTGAGATGATGCGCAGGATGCAACAGATGAATCATGGGTTAGCAACTAATAGTTCTTATACTCCCATTATACATGCTCTGTGTGAAGAGGGAAGGGTGTTGGAGGCTAAGGATTTTCTTCTTGAGTTGATCAGTGGGGGATCTATTCCCAGAGAGTATACATATAAGTTAGTTTGTGATACATTGAATTCAGTAGGAGCGGCCAATTTGATAGATGATGAGCTGCATAAAAGAATAAGAGATGGTATAGAGAGCAGATGTAGGCAAGTGATGAAGGTGAAACAAATAAAGTTCACATAATAATGAGGAGGATTGTTGAGGAAGCTTAATTTTCGGGAAAAGCTAATTATGCTCAACTATGTAAAGCACCGCAAACAAGAAGGATTTAGTTGTTTGCTGGGGCACTCTTGTGGTAAGTATTATTACAGAATGAATTGAATTCACTTTCTGCTTCACAAGGCTGGTTTTTTGTTTGAGACTTCTAAGTTTAAAGCTATAAGCAGTTGTACTTACTGTAAACATATAATTTCCTGTTTTTTGGTGATCATGCTTTTTGATATTTTATAGTATTTTCTGTTGAATAGTATTTTCTGTTGAATGGTCCTGCTTCCAAGTTATCCGTCTAGCGTGTGAACTTGTATACTACAAAAAAATGGTTTACAAGAATTTCAACCAAGTGGTTTTTCTGGAAGTTTTATATTTATACATTGCATTTTTTTTCTTCCTTTCTTTCTATTTTCTCATTCCTTTTACCATACATGGTATTCATGTCGACACCTTTGATGATAATTATGGGTTAATGGCATAGTTGAAAACAATTCAATTTCTAAAAATTTTATAAAAGAGGAGATCCCAGTTAACTGTACATATGTTGAGAAACATAAGCAGAAAGTCTAAGCTATTCCAAATTACTTTTTTTAGGATCATTACTTCAATTCCTTGATTAAAGTTTGTCATTTTCAATTTTTAATGCACAAAGAATCTGCTCCCTCTGTTCCGTCAAAATTTCTACTGTTAGAATGGTTTGGTTGGCTTCATCAAGGTAGTCATCACTCTTTGAGTACCCTTTGAAACTGACCATTTTATGTGCTCTTTTCTTCACCCTATGATGTGTCACATATCTTATTGCTTGCAGAAAAGAAACTAAGAGAGAATCGTTTAGGAAGAGAGATGGACACAGTTTACATATGTGCTATCTCCTTTATTTCTGTCCTTGTGACATTATTTTTCCTGCTCATTTGCTGCTTCGAATGCATGATCAAGAAAAGCAAAGGCGTGGGTGTCAACCCTGAAGGCCACAGGACTGGTGGAGGACTTGGAGGTGGTGCTAATCCAGGCGTCACCATTACTGCAGTAGGTGCTAGCGGCATGACTACTGGTTGTGCATGTGGGACTGGCAGTTGCAGTGGCATGGGTGGCTGTGGCAGCAGCGGTGGTGGTGGAGGAGGCGGTGGTTGTGGAGGAGGTGGTGGTGTTTGCTAAACTGGGCTTTGATAATATGCTAGCGGGTCCTGGAATAGGAGGAAAAATAGTAAATGCAAGTGCCGAAATGGGAATAGAAAGGTGTTAATGTTTCTTTCTTTCTTATTTCCCCCCTAAATCATGTAGCATTTTGATAGTATGGATTTTAAATTTCAAAGGGAATTAAGTTATAATTCTGCTTTCTTGATGATAGCAGGTTTCACTGCTTTGCCCCTCGCCAATTTCCTACTCTGCAATAAATTCCAATGCACCACACAAGCTTCTAATGAACTCCTTATTATCTGAACGGTTACAATGGGTCTGCTAGCTCCTCTTTATTTGTTTTTTTCATCACTTTTTATTTTACATCCAATCTAGCTAACATATTAAACCTTGTTCATTCTCAATTCCCACAATTGTTGCATCGATTGCTTACTGAACCATGCATACGTCTTACAAATTAATCATCTCTGGTAAAATGGCTTATTGTTGTTAGCCATTGCTCTGTTTTTTTGTTTTTTGTTACAGATCATCGATAACATACATCTGCCTTTTTCTGGAAAAATATAATTCTTGCATATACGGAAGATTTGGGAAATGTCCCTCTCATTTGCCATTTGTAACATACCAACCTAATGCTTGCTGAAACAAGCAATTTGTTTCATTTTTTAATCAAAGTGACATGGTTCTTACTTGTTGTATGCTCATAGTTTAGTTAAATGCTGAGCAAAAAGATGATGAGTAGGACCACCACTTCAATATAGACAGGAAATTAACTTAATTATATCATCATTTCCACTTCTTATATTATATTCAAATGATGCATGATCGATGTTGGAGTCAATGGAATTATACAATAAAATAAAGGGTTTGGTTTAACTAAAATGGGCAACGTTTACTTCTTGTTTCTTTATTAAAGTAAGGCAGCCAGATTCTTGTGTTGTGAACCAATGAACGCGACTGGAAGCATGCACGGCATGGGACGCACACCGTTGGGTTTGGAATTGTTTTTGCCTTGATGATGCCTTGATGATGGAACGGACGAACAGAGCATGGACCAAGCCCCTTCAGCTTCAGCTCCAGTTCGGTTTACATAGTGTTTGAATACAAATTTACAAGTAAAGAACTTTGTCTACTTAACGAAATGAAGCGAAAAACCTTTCTTTGTGGTGAACCCCAACTAGTTTTGCAATTCAACAGAAACCCATTTCAAATTGAGTCTAAACCATTTCTGTGACTATAACTCCTTACAAAACTGGAGAATCATCATAGGGTTTTCTTCTTAAGACCAGTAGTTAGCCACATCTGTCCTCAATTGTTATTTATATTGGATGACAAAGACTAGTACACATTTACATTTTAATAATCCTTTGGGCTTTCCTAATTAGATTTCCAATATTCTTGAAACAAAAATAGATCCAAACCAACGGGGAGATAAGTCCTACAAAACACTTAATATTGACTTGTACTAGAATATATATATATATATGGGGTAATGAATCAGGGTATGAGTTTAAACCCATTCACTCTCTCAGCCTCAACAAGATGATGTTAATTGTACTTCAAAGATATAAGGATTCTCACCTTTATTCCCTTATTTATTGTGAGACAATTCATCATCAAAGTTGAATCATATGTATTTTTATGACTCTGCCGTTAATTCAACGGAATACAATTTTCACCAGATTAAACAAATTAATATTAACAAATGTGTAAACCAAGCTTTTATGGTGAATGTCTTGTCCCATGACCATCCATGTGCCTGAACAAACATTACAAGAGGTGTGGTTCCTGCCTCGTACCTCTGTCCAATGTTTAGTTGCCTTTTTTGTTTTCAAACTATTTTGGGTCTCTCCCTCCTTAAAGATAAAAATAAGTTAAGATTATGGATTGGTGACCCAGAAAGGTTGCAGCTACGGTCTCCATATGTACATACACACACCATGCATCACCATTTCTAAATTCTGTTCACACTTTGAAAAAACAATTGAAGCTGGATCGGTTGAGATGGTGGCTTGGATAGAAAAGAAGATGGCATGGCCCATGTCACTGTTAGAAATGAACTAATGTGGTAGTGTTCTTGTTTGGTCACAACAGATTAATTAGCTACTAATTTTCTCAAACAAAGGTGTATTCAAATCCTAGTGTTATAGGTCAAACATTTTGTTTTAGAGGTCAATGAGACTAAACAATTTCTCATTTTACCCTTTGATTTTCTTCTTTCTGTCTTCTTTTACTCTTTCCTTTAGTGAAACATTAATTTGAACAATTATGTGCAATGCCACCTACATGGCAATAAATTTAGTTCAGATAATACTTGTGGATGTAACAAAGATTAATCTTAAGGTTAATTATGCATCCGAGTATTTAATTCATTGATTGGTGTATGATCCCTTGTCTAAAGAGTAGGATTCGAATCCCTCCTCCCTTAATTATAAAAAAAAAACCTTAAGATTAATTACATTTATACATTAATAATAAAGTCGTTAAATTTCATAAGAGATAAAAGTTAAAAAGTTGTTCACATCAAATTACGTTTAAAAAAAATTAAAAATTAATATAATTAAATGAAGGTGTATGACAACAATTTATCCCACTCATAAAGTTTAAAAAATTAATTGAGGTTAAAAAAAATACAAGTATCAAATAATTTAGGTAAAAAGTTGTAGTTTTTCAATTCGATGGTAGTGATAAGGGGACAAGAAACTTAGCTCTATTTGCTATGTGAAAAATCATTGTTTACTAAGGTAAAGATAGCGACTCGTCACGTAGCAGCACCGTGTCAGGGCCGTATGGAAGATAAGAAAGGAAATTAAGAAACCTGGACTGTTATGCTGTCCTTTTAGGACAAATGTGCGATGTTGCACTATAAATACAGTTTAAGTTTCTTAAATATGTGTGTCAATATAGTTGTTGTGAAGAAAGAGAGTGATGGGAAGTTTGCAGCAGCAAGCGACTGATCTTGCACTTCCAAAATCATGGGGTGGAGGGAGCAACCGTATAGCTGCTGTCAATGTGGAGGGAAGCACCCCGGAATCCTTCCCTAGTAACGACAACAAAAACAGTGATCATAATCATGACCCAGATCATGAGGTCTGGTTTCTTTTTTAAAATTTGATGCTTTCATTGATTCATAGCTAGCCTGAGTTCGTTTGTATATTTGCACTTCTTGTTTTCTACTCATTTGGTTTAATTCTGATCGATCTCTTTGATGTTCAGAAACCTGGATGGAGAAAGTTTTTGTCATTTGTAGGCCCTGGTTTCCTTGTCTCATTAGCTTATCTTGATCCTGGCAACCGTAAGTCCTCTCACTCCTTCTCCCTCCTTCCATCCCTCAAATCTTTTTTCTGTGCCTGCGACTTGATTATGATCATCATCTCTATGGTGTCATGCATGTCACAGTGGAAACTGATATGCAAGCAGGAGCCAACCATGGATATGAGGTAAACTAAAGAGATTGGTTACTCAATTTTTAACAAGTGAATAATGATATACAATGAGATGATTGACTGCAAGAATATCTTGCAAATTTCAGCTACTGTGGGTGGTGTTAATTGGATTAGTGTTTGCTCTCATAATCCAGTCTCTTGCTGCTAATCTTGGAGTCAGCACTGGTAATTAATTAAGTATCTCTGATCATTCTAATAATTAATGAACTTCATTTCTGATATAATTAACTTAGACACTTACCCTGTTCTGAATTACTTCTTTCTTTCAGGCAAGCACTTATCAGAATTGTGCAAGGCTGAGTACCCAGTATTGATCAAATATTGCCTGTGGTTGCTTGCAGAGCTTGCTGTCATAGCTGCTGATATTCCTGAAGGTGTTTAATTATTTCGGTTACCAAATTGTCCACTGATTTACCAAAAGAAGTGTGCATGTGATATGAACTTTAAATCAAATAAACTTGCACACAATCAGAATTCTTTTCTTTTATAATTAAAAAAAGAGATTCAAATTCTGTTTTTTTAAATAAGAAATCATAAATTAATCAATGAACTAAATACTCATATACTTACACACAATTAGAATTAATATATACAAATTAAATGAAATTAATTCAATCTAAAGGCAAAATCATAGTTCAAACAATATAAAATTAAGAAACAGGTAACTTTCCTGGTTTATGCTTACACATGTTGACCACTTGTTTTGATGCATTTAATTTGTGGCAGTGATTGGGACAGCCTTTGCATTAAATATACTGTTTCATGTCCCAGTTTGGGCTGGGGTTCTCTGCACTGGTTTAAGCACTCTCCTCCTCCTGAGCCTGCAAAGATATGGGGTAATCAAACTCTACTTTGTATATCTGAATTCTCATTTGGGTCAAATTTTTTTAAAAAAATCTCATTTATAAATAAAGTGTTCCCCAATCTTTTTCATAAAATGTGCTTTTTTTTCCTTGATATTTCTCAATACAGTTTTATGATTTTTATATTAACATTTGAAATTTTTTTAAAAATATTTTTATTATATTTAATGTCAAAAAAATATAATTAAGAATCATGAAAATTAATATAAAATGTAAGAATAAATGTTTTAAATAGATGTTTAAAAAAAAGGAAAGGGAACATATAATTTGATAAATATTTGGACATAAATATATATATTTTGATGAACATTCCATTTGGAATAGGAAAATGTAATTTCAATGGCAAAATTTGCTCGTTTTCCTACCATAGTATAATAGTTAAACCCATATTACTTGTGTTTTCCCTTACGAAGATAAGCTAAATTACATATGCTATATAAGTAATTTTTCTGAAAATCTACAGTGTTGATTCTACTAATTACCAAAAAAACGTGACTTAAATTAAGTAGAAATTAAAGTAATTAATGAAATAATTGTATATTTCAACTTGTTGGTTATGATCAATTTGTTTATTATAACGTTTCTTCAAGTTGTTAAATTTAGAATTATGGTGACAGAATCAAAGTGTGGATTAGTATGGATTGGCATATGTTTAGTTTAGCTTATCTTGATTAGAATTATGATTATGATGGCTCATGCTTGACCTAGTCTCGCTTTGTCATACTACAGGTCTAAAGCTTATTTCAGAAAGTTTTTTTCAGTTTTCATTCCTTGTTCTAATCCATATAAATTAAAAAAAATTACAAGTTATAATTTCTTTTTTAATTTTGGATTTTTTATTAAAAATTTCCTAATTTTACCCTTTCACATTCCCGAATAATTTGCATCCACTGATAGTTGTATGATTTTTTATTCATTAAAGAAAATGTTGCCATGGTTTTTTTTTTTTTAAAGGTGTAGTTTTATTGAGTCAACCTTCAATCTGCTACTTCCAAATCTTTAGTCTTGATTGGCTAAAGACTCTTGATGGCGTAATAGAAAATGTTGCCAAGGTTAATTATGAATATATATATATATAAGTGGATTAGGTTTTTCTTCTTTATTAAACAAAATGGACTAGCATAAGTTGACATCATGCACAAATTAAACATGGGCTAATTAATTGCTAAGTACTTCCAATCATATATTGAACCATCACAAATTGCTGTTTTGTTTTTTTTTTTTTCTAAATACAAAACAGTATGCATAAAACACATACTACGAAGTCTCTCATAAGCAAAAACAATATAGTAAAATCTAAGAAAGTTTATTAATGAAAGAAATGAAAACACGTAGTAATTTACGTGGTCTAAATTTTGATTAATTATCATCTCTGAGTTTTGGTTAATCAGATAAGGAAGCTGGAAATGCTGATAGCGGTGATGGTTTTTGTAATGGCCGCATGTTTCTTTGGGGAAATGAGTTATGTAAAACCTCCGGCGACTGGTGTTCTAAAGGGCATGTTTGTGCCCAAGCTTTCCGGCCAAGGAGCCACCGGCGACGCTATTGCCCTCTTGGGCGCGCTTGTTATGCCGTAAGATTTGGGCCAATCACCTCTTCTATATATCATGCATAAAATAAAGAAAATGCTATAAATAATTACACCACGTGTCATTTTCTCTGAACAGGCACAATCTCTTTCTCCACTCTGCTCTCGTGCTCTCCAGAAAAGTACCCAACTCTGTTCGTGGCATCAATGTAAGCCAAAATGATCTCATTTAAACAAAATAAAAAAAAATCACAAAAAACAATTGCTATGAAGTTGTAATGCTCTAGTTCTGGTTTATTCCTGTGCTTAGCTTCTGTTTGTTGTCTTTAATTTGGTCAGGCTGCGTGTAGATATTTCCTGATGGAGAGCGGCTTCGCCTTGTTTGTGGCGTTTTTGATCAACGTAGCGGTTGTCTCGGTGACGGGCACCGTCTGCTTAGCCGATAATCTCTCTAGTGAAGACCAGGATCGTTGCAGCAATCTTACCCTCGACTCTGCTTCTTTCATGCTCCAGGTTCAACCTACTACTAGTACTAAAATTCATTATGAAAAAGTACTATTAAGAGACTAATCCTTAACAAAAAACAAAATCTATGACTTCGCCTCTGCAGCATGTGCTGGGAAAGTCTAGCTCAACCCTTTACGCCGTTGCACTTCTTGCCTCGGGGCAAAGCTCTACAATTACAGGCACTTATGCAGGACAATTTATCATGCAGGTCTTGCAGATGAACCTTAAATATTGGAGAGCTTAGTTATTAATTTATTGACACTTAATCTATATCATTTATATTTCTTTCAGGGCTTCTTGGATCTTAAAATGAAGAAATGGGTGAGGAACTTAATGACTAGGAGCATTGCCATTACACCCAGTCTTATTGTGTCCATCATTGGTGGATCTCAAGGGGCCGGTAGACTAATCATCATTGCATCGGTCAGAAAATAACTAGGATTGATTTTCCAATATTCGAGCCAGAATCCATGTTTTAAGCTAAACTAATTGTAATTGTCATAACAAATTTTGCAGATGATTCTATCATTTGAGCTGCCATTTGCTCTCATCCCACTTCTGAAATTCAGTAGCAGCTCAACCAAGATGGGACCGTACAAGAATTCTATATATGTGAGTAACAGTATAGCACTTTCTGTCCTTTTTGTAATTTATTATCCTGTTCTGGTTTACTGTTATTATTATTATTATTATTATTATTATTATTATTATTCTGTAGCTGACCATACTTGTTTGCAGATCATTGTGATTTCATGGATACTAGGCCTTGGAATCATCGGTATCAACGTCTATTACTTGAGCACAGCCTTTGTAGGTTGGTTGATTCACAATGATTTACCAAAAGTCGGAAATGTTTTCATCGGAATCATCGTGTTTCCTCTAATGGCCATCTACATCCTGTCAGTCATCTATCTAACCTTCCGAAAGGACACTGTTGTAACATATATCGAGCCCGACAAGAACGACCCAACTGCCCAAGCTCGGATGGAGAGTGGGCTTAGCAACCTTGACGGGTCCTTCCGGGCAGACAATGTCCCTTACAGGCAGGATTTAGCTGACATCCCACTGCCAGAGTAGGTGGTTTTTAATCTCTCAAATCAAGTCCAATTACCAACTAAGCTGTTAAACTATGATAAAGCAGCTTGTCTGCTTAGGGAGTTGTACGATGAAGATGTTTCGAAGCCTGTCGGAAGTTAAATTATGACTAGATTCCTTCTGTTTCTCAGGTTTTGATAGTATTTGCATGTGTAACCTCTCTTTCCCAAAAAAAGAAAAAAAAAAAAAAGAGTTGTTAAGTTTTGCTGTGAAAACTAAGTCTAATAGTTGCACAGGAAGAAATAATGAAAAGCGATAATCTAATTAGTATGGTCATATTTCCCCTTTCTTTTTCTTTCTTGTTTATAGCGTATTAAGTTAATGAATAAAGATGATCTCCTGTTTATTTCATTTTTGTAATCTAATAGCTGACCTCAATCTTTCTGAATTCTACTCTGTGACGCATCATCATGTGGTACTAGTTTACTAGCAACTATAAATTAGTATGCATAAAATATTAAGTCCACTGAGTTGATAGAATCAAACTGAATCACTTCTATTTATAAAATAAAAAAATACTACTAAAATAAAAAACACCATGATTCACGTTGAAACCAACTCAGTTTCTTTATAAAAAAAAAAAAAAAAAGAGAAACATAAAACAATTAAAACCATGATTCATGACGCAGGCGCTTTCCATGCCTCAGGAATCCGCCTGTACAGCTGTACTTGATCAGTTGATCTATCACAGAAGAAAACAAAAATAAAAATAAAAAAGTGAAAAAAAATCCATATGTGAAGAGTATACCGAGCAAGATAAAACACAAATTAGATGCCATTCTGATTCTGTTGGGATATTCTAAAATTTTGTAAATAATTTATTATACAAAATTAATTTTTGGTAATTAATCTCAAGAATTCATAATTAAATCCGAATTTAATTAATCTGCCAATACTAGTAGACAAGAACATTAATCTGCCCAGCAGATGTGGTTGTTTCATTTGTTTTTTCCCTAGTTAAAGGATATAATTGGATATGGGAATCACTCCATTGGTTCAAGCCATCATGCTTTGTTAGCAATCCTCTGTTTACTAATGATATCAAAACCACAGTAACTGATGATGGTAATATATGCCTGCCTTTTGTAGGTTCAATCGATGCAGTTTGAATGTTTGGCCAACTATATTGTGGAGTTGTCACTTCTTGAGTACACTATGCTTCATTATGCTCCATCGCTCATAGCTGCTTCTGCTGCTTTCTTGGCCAAGTTTATAGTCTCTCCTACAAAGAAACCTTGGGTATGTCCCACGGAAAGTTTATTTGTTCTATACCAACTTATTCAGATTATATGTTCTTTTTCTGATGCTTATTAATTTGTTCTACTTTTGTATAGCTTCTATTAGGTAATATTTGTTTACTTCTTTTACCTGCTGCATATGACTCTATTTTGGAACATTACACACTGTACCAGCCCTCTGATATGCGTGACTGTGTGAAGTCACTGCATCATCTCTGTCGTAATGGTGGTCGTGCTAATTTGCCAGCAATCAGAGAAAATTACAGTCAGCATAAAGTGAGTAGGTTCTCCATCTTCCCCGGGCAAGAGTTTTACTATAATACTGTGGTTGGTCCAAGTTTTCAGTATGATAAGGGTCCAAATAATATGATCCACCAAATGAATATGCGGTTGATGCAAGAACTGAAACTTGTCCCATACTGAATTAATAAGTTCACCTTCACTATAAAAGGGTAAATAACAGATTTTGGTAACTTGCTGAGTTGCAGGTTGCTTAGTTTTATGTCAATCTTATTCGTTGTTTTAAAGTTTTAATAGTCTGACATATTTTCATCTGCATCAGTACAAATTTGTGGCAAAGAAGTACTGCCCTGCATCAATACCTCAGGAGTTTTTCCAAGATTTGAGCAAATAGCCCAATGGATACCATCCCGGTATACAGGTGCCTTCCAATACTCTGTTGGATGAAGTTAGATGTAAATGGTGATTTTGTAGCTTAGGAATAGGATCTTCATTTTGCTCACAGTTTTGGGAAAAGCAACATTGATTCGGCTGAGTTAGTGAAGAATTTGAATTGTATACTGTATACATACTTGAAGACATTTTCATTATGAAATTCTTGTCAACAGGATCAAGTATAAGCTGTTCACTGTTTTTCTTTTTATATCTTTTTTATTCGTATCACTGCTGCTGCTATTACAAATTGCTTCTTGCCATGTAATACTACAAAGGAATAAGTGGTTTTGTACGAAATAAAAGTAATTATTTCATATTATCTATTGCAACTTTCTACATTGATTGGTTTTTTCAGATGAAAATAAAGTGTTTTTTGTAGGATGCATTTATAAGTGGTTTTGAACGAAAAAAAAAAGTCTCAACGTAAATATTTTATTTTAATAAGTTTTTTTGTAAAAAAATAAAATCTTTTTGTGACAAAAATTTATAAACATGTAAAATCATAATAAATACTTGATTTTATGTGAAACAAAAACACTTATTGTATGTTTTCAAATGCAAATTTGTTGTTTTGATAAAATTTTTATAAAATTAAAAAGGTCTTAGACGTTAAAAGAATTTATAAACATATAAAATTATTAGCATCTATTTTGGTTTAATTTTTTTTCAGTCTATCTACTTTTTAAAAGTAAAAGTCTAGTTAATTAGAATTTTGAGAAGCTTTAAACACAAAGCTTCAAGAAAAACTCGATAAAGAAGCTATTTCTTTTTTTTTCTAAATACGTCAGTTTTTTATGAGAATTTTTTTTTTGTTTCAAAAATATTCTCTATTAAAAAAATTTTCTCCATTACCCTCTTAAAAACTCTCTCAATCAATCTCCCTCTCCTCTCCCTTTCTCTGCAAATACACCTTTCCATCACAAATCGCGATCTTTCTCTCTTTTAACTCTCTCTCCAAATATTACTAAAAAAAACAACAAAAGATTTAACTGGGATTTTTTTGTTCTTACAAAGATTAAGAGAAAAGAAATCAAAAATTCAAAGTAGCATTTAGGTACTATTTCTTCTTTTTCTTTCTGCTGTTTTTTTTTTCTTGAGCTTTAGAATATCTTTTTATTTCTTTTAATTTTGAGATATGCATTTGAGTTCTTGCCAAATAGCTTAGAGAATCAATACTGTTGTTTTGAGTTTTTGGTAAAGATCTTAGATCCATTAAAATTTTTGAAAGATCTTGATTGAAGAGTCTTATATTTTGGGTTTATATCAGCATATGGTTGATGAACTAGTATGGGGTAGCTCTACATCCAATAGTCTTATCTGGTTGCTTTTGTTCTAATATATAGTCGTTTTCCTATTCCAAAGTGCAAGTAAATATATTGAAGTTTGATTTGTATAGAATTTTATTAAAGTTACAAATGATTAAAAATGTATTCAAATAACTAACTGTTACTTTTCTAGAAATCATTGTCTTTTTGTGGATATGATTTATCGTAATTTGCCTATTTTTGATTTTTCCTGTAAGTGTCCCTAAATGTTATGCACGATTTGGTGCCATGTTAGATGATTTGTGAGTAACATATACTTGTGTGAATTTTAAGTATCTTTTGCCTTGTTATGCATTTTAATTTAATTGTATTAGGTGTAATGCATATGTGATTCTAATAGACCATTTTGGCCGAATGATCAGTTCTTGGATAGTGATAACACAAGATTTATTGCATTATATGTCTTGTGCAATTTATGACTAGCTAAGAAATGCCTCCACCAAATTCTAAAATTTCAGAAAAATCATAATATAATGCAAAGTTGAATTTGGTCATTACCAAAATCTTACTTCAAATTTGTAAAAATGAGATTCCTAAGTATGGAAACCAGATTTTTCATTCACAATTAAAAGATGGGAAGTTGTAGTAGAGGAATTTAATGCTCGTGCTAATAAAAACTATATTCAAAAGTAATTGAAAAATAAACTGGATAGTCTAAGAAATGAATGGATTTTAAAGAATCAATTGAAGGGTAAAGAAACAAGTTTAGTTTGGAACCACAAGATGGGAACCATCGAAGCTGATGTCACATGGTGTGAAGCTAAAATAAGAGTAAATATTTTAAATTTTATATGTTTTGTCGTAACGTGCAGGTCCGGGAACCCGATCGTCAGATATGAGTGAAAACTCTAAAACTAGGAGTCGCCACCAATCTTTTTTACTAGGTGGGATTGGTCACCTATTGACTCGATTCTAATCAATAGAGTCTTAATTAGATTTAAGCCCATCGAAAGAATCTTAAACTGGTCTACGTTTTTCGTGATCTAGGTTCGAGAGTACGGTTACGCCAGGGGAATGATTAGGACCCCCGAGACGCCCTTTCCATGAACGGTACCATTTTTAGATTATCCTATTAGGCTTTAATTTTTAATTTTATTTTATTTTCTTAGCTATTATTCACTTATTTTATCTCCTATTCAACATAAAATGGAATGCAAATGTGAGGCAAAATGAAATGCATGCTATGAAATTTTGGTTTTGGCAACGTGCGTCCGCGCCCTTCCAGTACTCTTTCTTTTTTCTTTTCTTCTCTCTTTTTTTTTATTATTTCGTTTCTAATTATTTAATTAATTTTTTTATTTGTCTAAGTAAAATTACAGTGTCTACATGTTTTAGCTACTATAAATTATTTTATATATGCACATTGTTTAAAAGTTTCTTTATCTCTAATGTTTGTGTAAGTTAATCCAAAATATGCTAGATTTTGGTATCACCGGCTAGAACATGCTAATGAATTGAAATTTATATTTGGAGATATAGTAGCCACCAGTCAAAATGCATAGACAATAGCGATGAGTGTACCAATTAAAGATACTGTCAAATCTGTAAATCTAACTTCACTACAAGATAGTGTTGAATCTGATGCTAAAGAAATCAGTTGTGATGAAGATGAAAGTCTTATGGTAAACACCCAAATCAAGAGGAAAAAAATGGGAAAAAAATTGACAAATGGTAAAGCAACAATTAAGACTACAGAAAGCTTGCAAAGAATATTGGAATGACTGTGTGAGGCAGCAAAAACTCATAACGTAGTTGAAAGTGCTAAAATTTCAATATCATCACAAGCCACAAGACAATATAGTATTTCGGAGTATGTTCGAGCATTGAAATCTATACAAAATGAAGGGAGATTAAGTGTAGATGAATTTAATTTTGCACTACAATTGATTAAAAAAGAAGAAAATAGACTCGTTTTTATTTCTTTGCTAGATTTAAGTGATAAGCTACATTGGATTCTATATGAGCATAATCTACCCAAAAACTATGGTGAGAGTAGTTGATTAGTTTAAGATTTGATTTGTTTGTTTTAAGCTGATGTTGAACTTTAAAATACTTTCTCTTTACACTTGTGTTACTTGTTATGTGTAATTGAATTGGTATTTGAAAGAATTTGCTATTATCCATGCTATATTTATTTGAATTGTTATTTGTTCCATTTGATTTATTTGAAATAATATTTGTTTTTTAGTTGATATATTTGGATTTCTACTTACATATTTTGATATTATCAAACATATGTCCTTTAACGAAATCAAAACATCAGTATAAGTTGTAAAAAGAATAAAATATAAAGGTTTTATGAAAACATTTATGAAGGAGCTACTAGTACAATTATATATCGCATCAAATTTTTCCCGTATCTTAAACACTAAAAACAAACAAGCCCTAAGAAGAGAAAAGAATTGAGGTATAGGCGACGGAAGGTTCGTTACTCAAGATGGACACTCCTTCACTTTTGGATGATCAATCTAGAAAAAAAGTTTGTCTACATAGTAAGAGTTTGGAGAGGCTGTCTACTGGCAATATAGTTATGGTCCATAACAATCCTTCTTTCGGGGATGCATTGATGAATTTTGAAGGAGAGGATTTATTTTCAGAAATGATATGGATACAGATGGGATGAAACGAATAACAAGGAATCTCTGGTTGATGTTGATGCATAAAACAGTATATCTAAAGGACACAAAACAGAGGATTTTAAGTTTGAAACGAATGAAGGCATCCTATTGATCAAAATCTTAGAAAAAAAGCATGAGGAACTAGCAAAACGTTGGAGGAAATCTATTATTGTACATTTATTGGGGAGATCTATCTCATTCAAATTATTAAACGAAAAGATTGAATTTTTATGGGCTTTTAAAGGAAAATATTCGATCGTTGATTTAGATGAGGAGAGAGTTTTATGATTAAATTTGCAAAGGAAGATGATTATCTAAAAGCCCTCCTAGAAGGTACCTCATGGTAAATCCTTGGACTCCGTCATATGTCAGGGGTTATCAAAATCTATCTATGGTAGCGGTGTGGGTAAGGCTTCCTGGTATGCCTCTCTATTTAAACCATTAGTCAATTTTAAGAAGAATTGCTTCTCTTCTGGGTAAGCTGTAGAAAATTAACTATAATATCGATTCAGAAAAATGTGACAAATTTGCTCGTATGACAGTTAAGTTAAATCTTTCGAAGCCATTGATCCTTAGATTTCTACTTAATGGGAAAATGTAGACCATTAAGTACGAAGGCCTTCCTAAAGTTTGTTTTTTGTGTGGTTTGTATGGTCATTTGAAAGGAGAGTGTTGTGGTATTGATTTATAGATTAAAGCTTTTAATGTTGAAAAAGAAACACCTAGTGGGTCTTAAGCAAGTGAAGAGTCGTTTGATCCATGGATATTAGTAACCAGACGTAAGCCTAGGAGTGGTTTGGTCAAACAAAATTCCACCATGAATCCAAGGTCTACCAAGCAGCAACCCAATGGTTCAAGGTTTTCAGTTTTGGAAGGTTTAGCTGTAAATGAGACCCTCATAACAAAGGCTACAAGAATAAGAGAACCTTTTGCTTGGTATGCTTGTAGGAAAACTAATCATGAAGCCTTTGCGAACAAAAATTTTAAGGAAATACTGGTATTGTAGACAAGCCGTGATCAATCTCTTACTTCATTTAATGGTGCTGAATGGCCAACTTTGTCACTAAAAAAGAATGGTAAAGAGGTTATGTTAGCGATGGATTGTGCTGCAGAGCGTGCTAATGTGGCCGTAGAAAATCTCGAAACTAGTAAGGAAGCTAATGGCAATAAAATTGATACTATTTCAGGGCTAACACAAAAAGAAGCAGGAGGATAGGGCTTTACTATAACCTACTTCTTTTGACCCAAAGAAACATTCTATGGTTCGATTTAATAATCATGCATTGGATTTCAAAGTCCTCACTGTTAAAAAGAAAGACAGAGTCTCTTTTCCATACATAGGGGTGAGGCATGGAGGTATTACGTTATATGGAATTCAAAATACCTCCCTTACAAAGAAAGCACGATTGTTAAATAGCCTTTTGTTTTAAAGGTCAAGGTGACAGAGTTAAACACTGTAGAATATTTGAACAGGGTTTCAAAAAATCAAAGTAGTGGTCCTTCACAAAAGTTGAAGTCTATGGGTGAGCACTAAATCATTTAGGTTAATTCCACATTCGTAGATGGACAGCAGGTGAACTTGTAGGTAACCCTTGGACATCTCTTTCTTTCTCACTTTGTATTAATGTCAGTGAATTTTCTAGTGTGGAATTGTCAAGGTATAGATAGTACCAATTTTTTAAGGACTGTGAAAGATTGCATAAGGCAGTATGAGATTTCCATTATGATTATTGTTGAACCTCGAGTTAGTGGCAAGTCGGCGAATAGGATAATTTGTTTGATTAATATTGGTAGATTACACCGTATTGAGGCCACAAGTTTTTCTAGTGGAATATGGTTACTATGGAATAATATAGTTCAAATCTCTGTTATGAGAAATCATAGCCAACGTGTTCATTTGATTGTCAACTATCAATCTATAGATCTATAGTATGTTTTTGCAGTATATGGAAATCGAAAAGAATTATGTAAGGAACTATATTATTTTGTAGACACTATCAGTGGACCCTGGATGATTATTGGTGATTTCAATGCTTTCCTGTTTTCACATGAGAAACTTGGAGGTTCAACGAGGGGTAGTCGACCATATTCTTTGTTCCAATCTTTTATGAATGACCTTAAATTACTTGATATGGGCTTTTAAGGATCGAGATATACATGGAGGAAATAACTTGTGGCTGAAAGAATTTATAGGGCTATCTGTTCTTCTAACTAAAAGCTACGATTTCATAAAACTTCTGTACAACATCTCCCTCGTGTTGTTTCTGATCATTGTCCTATTTTGAGTAGAACAAGTGAAAGACAAGTTGTTTCACATGGTGTGGGATTTTGATTTCAAGCTACATGGCTTTCTCATTTGGAATTTCCTAATTTTGTTTAGCAATTTTGGGAAAATAATCTACCTATCTGTGATGCATTACAGAACTTTACAACTAAAGTGAAATAGTGGAACAGGGCAGTGTTTGGTAACATTTTCTACAGGAAGAAAAGACTCTTGGCTAGACTTGGTGGCATTGCGAAGGCCCTTGAAATTCATCCTTCTAGAGATTTTCGATTACTTGAATTTAACTTGAAATTAGAATATCAGATAGTGCTATTACAGGGGGAGATCTTTTGGATGTAGAAATTCAGAATGGATTGGCTTAAATTAGGAGATAGAAATACTATTTACTTTCACGTTCGTGCAACACGTCAAAGGAGCAAAATGAAAATCCCACAACTCAAAATTGAGGACGATTCCTGGTGTGACAATCAAGAGTTACTTCAGAATCATGCGGTTGATTTCTTTGGCAAGTTATATGCATGAGAATATGATGTTCTCCCACCTTTCCCAATTAGAGGTATGTTCCTTGTTTTGGATCAATCAGAACATAGTAATTTGCTCAGATCAGTGGAAAGTGAAAAGGTACGTAATGCTCTGTTTGAGATGAAGCCACTTAAAGCCCCTGGTGTTGATGGTTTTTCGACATTGTTCTTTCAGTCTCATTGGAACACTGTTGGAGACAATATAATTAGTTATGTGAAGAATGTATTTGATGGTATGGCAGTGGGCGAGGAACTTTGTAGATCAGTCATTATCCTAATTCCTAAGGTAAAGAACCCTGAAATAATTACCCAATTTAGACCTATTAGCTTGCTACTGAATATGTTTAAAGTTTTGATGAAGGTCACTACGAACAAATTGAAACTTGTGATGGGTATTTTGATAAAGCAAACACAATCTAGTTTTATCCCTCACAGACAAATCATAGACAATATTATGATTGCTTGGGAAGTAGTCCACTATTTCAGTAAGAAGCAAGGTAAAGTGGGTTGGATGATGCTCAAGATTGACCTAGAAAAAGCTTATGATTACTTACAATGAGAGTTTATTTATAATACTTTGGTTGATGCTAAAATTCCCAAACCTGTGATTGATATTTTGGTGGATAGCTTGTGCTATAGCAAGTCTTAAGTTTTATGGAATGGTGAATTATTTGACAGCTTTAGTCCTTCTTGTGGTGTACGACAAGGAGATCCGCTTTCCCCGTATTTATTTGTTTTTGTGCATGGAAAGATTGGCCCATGGAATTATCACTACTGTTTCCAATGGTTGTTGAAAACCTATCAGACTTAGTAGGAGATGCCTACCACTGTCACACCTTTTATTTGACGATGATCTTATCCTTTTGCTAAGGCTTCTGTAACACAAATGGAGGTGATTATGGGAGTGTTGGAATATTTTGGTGTCTGCTCAAGTGAAAAAGTGAGTGTGGCAAAATCGTCCCTTTATTGCTCTAGAATGTTTCTAGAGATACCATAAATAATCTCAAAGCTTCCTCAGGTTTTGCCTACTCAGAGGATTTTGGAAAGTATTTGGGTGTGCCTCTATTTCATGGTAGAAGGCGGTTTAATTATTTTCAGTTTTTGGAAAAAAAAGTTTATAACAGGTTTTCTTCATGGAAATCCTCTTCTCTTTTATTCGCAAGTAGACTAACTCTAGTTAAGTCTATTCTATCCACAATTCCACATGATGTAATGCAAACTATATCTTTGCTTGTAAAGACTTACAGAAAAATTGAGGCCTACTGTTGCAATTTCCTTTGGGGTGGTGATTTGTATAATTCAAAAGTGCATCTTATAAAATGGAAGAAGGCTTGTCAACCAAAAACTACAGGTGGTTTGGGAATTAAATCTCTTACAAGAATGAACGATGCTTTTTTAATGAAGTTGTGCTAGAAACTAGTTACTAATCCTACTACTTTTTGGGTAAAAATTTTATAGGATAAGTACAACTTCAATTTTTGTTTATTTCCTAAAAATATATACAGGAGTGATGCCTATTCTTTATGGTCTGCTTTGAGTAAACTTTGGCAAGATCAAATGGGCTATTGGTGATGGTCGAACAGCACGTTTTTGGAAAGATATTTAGTTAGGTGAAAAATCATTATTGGAGGCTGCACAATCGGTTGGTTGCTTTGTTGATGATAACAGTCATGTTCGAGATTTGTTACAACCTGATGGCTCTTTGGACTTGGAATGTATAGCTAATGTATTGCTTGAAGTGAAGCAGAAAATGTTAGCTAATATGCTTCCTCCACTATATTTTGATTCTACAAATGAACCTTTTTAGGCTTTAACTTCAATAGGTGTCTTCTCGGTGTCCTTTGCTTATGACATGTTAACTGAAGCGACTATGCCCACATCTGTAAATAGTGGTGGAATATGGAACATGGTGTGGCAGTGAAAAGGGCCCAATCAGATTTGTACTTTCTTATTTCAATGTTTACATGAATGTATATTGACAAACAAAGAATGCACCAGGCGCCATTTAGCTGACAATTCAGCATGTTCTATATGTGGACAGGGAGAAGAATCAGTGGTTCACTTATTGCATGATTGTCCATTTGTTGTTGTTCTTTGGCAACGTCTGCTACCTAGTGATTTGCATAGTTTCTTCAATGTCTTGACTATCACGGATTGGTTTGCTGTTAATCTTGCTCGTCGCAAATTGGTGGTTAATAACATTCTGTGGTCAGTCCTTTTTGGTGTTACTTGTTGGCTCATTTGGAAGTGGAGAAACATTTTCATTTTTGAAGGGAAATGGATTGCTTTGCAGGGGTGCCTTAATACTATATTCAGCTTTGCGACATCTGTCAATGCCTCTTGTTATGTTATTGATGAGTTTGGTGGTTCTGCAAGCAGGAAAAATGAGGTTTTAGTTAGATGGACGCGCCATCTAGTGGTTGGGTGAATTTGAATACCGATGGGGCCTTTTGAAAATCTTCTAGTTTGTTAGCTACTGGGGGTGTTTTACGGGGTTTGCAAAGGGAGTGGCTTGGTGGTTTTGCTACTAGGCTTATTAGATGCTCGACATATAGAGCTGAGCTATGCGGGATTTACAAGGGATTCTATTTAGTGTGGGACTTGGTCTTTCGCAGAATTGAGCTCCAGGTGGATAGTAAGCAAGCGGTACAGGCAATTTCTTCAAGGAAGTCATCTTTGTGCTAATTCAGACATTATTCAGGCCATCAAGTAGATGATGGGACGACAATGGAATGTCACCACAAAACATATCTTCAAAGAGGGCAACACAATTGCTGATATTATGACTAATGTAGGTTTCTACTTAGAAGATGAATTTGTTTTTTTTTTGTTGTACACCCTTTACCATTAAAAGGATGTTGGTGAGCGACAAACTAGGCATTCGTTGTCCCCGTATGATTAGAATTTAATGAATATTTTCTTTCTAAAAAAAAAATCAACTGAAATACTTAATGAAATAAAAAAATAATTTCAATTATTTTTATGAATGAAATTAGGTATGTGAAACTTTACAAACTTCGAATGAAAGTTATAAAATGCTTAGGATGAAAACACATACAATATTGTAACTTACAATTACATTCATGAATAAAGGGTAGTTACGTCCATCCAAAGACATGATAACATCTCATTATGTTTCTTTGATCTTGTACACACAATGAAATAAATTACAATATTCAAAATAAATTTGGAAAATCGAGACAACTATAAGTAAGAAGTCAAGACTCTAGATTTTCAATTTGTAGAAGTTCGGTCTAAAATTAAAACCGATTGTAAATATTGACTTTATTTTCAAGGGTGCATTGATGCTATAGATCGATCACGTATTCCCGCTATTTCTCCTACAAATGACTAATTTCGTTTTATTTATCTTAAGAGGTATCCAACACATTGTCATGTTTTAAAAAATGGAAACCTTAACAAACCCAGTGCTAAATAGAAATTTTGCAGAGCTGCCAACCTTGGGTTGAAAAATAGTACAAATCTCTCCTTGTTTCCACAATTTCTTTATTTTTTGTTTAATTCTACTTTGCTTGCCTTATTTTTTTAAATAGATATTTTGATTTGGTAATATTTTTGTTTCCCAGTCGGCCAAAGCAAGTGAAAGATGTGGAGCACTAAGACGAGATGGTTCGAGTTCTCACCAACACCCTCGGGACTGCTAATGTAATATATCTTCTGTTTCAAATTCCTTTCATTCTGATAATCGTTAGTATTTGTTTTTATTATCTTGAAAACCCTAATTCCCTATTAATTTATTGTTTAGCGCCCGCATATGCTCTTCTACGGCCCACTCGGCACCGGCAAAACCATTACGGCACTCGCCATCGCCCTTCAACTCTTTGGGTAATTTTAGAATCAGTTTTTGTAGAAATTGAGAATTAAGCTTCCATCATTATTCATTAAGTGTAATGCTTTGTGAAAACATGTCTTTGTTGTCTTAATTCGCAAGAGTTATGTTCTGTCCTGTTGACTATTTAATAGTTTCATTTTACATTTTACGTGAGTTTGTTTGTGCTTCAACTGCAAATCAATTTCTGCAGACCTGAACTCTACAAGTCTAGGGTGTTGGAGCTAAATTCAAGTGATGAACGTGGAATCAATGTTGTTCGTACAAAGATCAAAGATTTTGCTGCTGTTGCTGTAGGATCTGGTCAGCGTCAGGGGTATGCTCTCATATTTTGTGATAAATAAAATTTCCACTTCAGCTTACAGTTGTCCCTACGCCTCTTTTAAGTGTGGCAGTAATCTTTTTATTCCTTTGTGTTTTTCTAGGGGTTATCCTTGTCCACCGTTCAAGATCATTATTCTGGATGAAGCAGATTCAATGACAGAAGATGCACAGGCATACTTGGTTTTCTGTAGCCATCCTGGTATTATTCAGTTCATATAGGCACATGTTAATTTCATTTCACTTAAACTTGACTCTGCAGAATGCCTTGAGACGTACCATGGAAACTTACTCAAAAGTTACAAGATTCTTTTTCATATGTAACTACATAAGCAGGTACATTTCCTTTTATTTTTCCTCAAGTTTCTTTTTTCTGTTTTTAACCATAGGTTTAATTTGGTAACCTTTTAGCAGTTTAATGCTACAATTACTTATATATCATAATAAATTTTAAATAATGAAGGGTAATTATAATCATTATGTTATAGAATTTTCATAGGATCATAGAGCCACTTGCTTCAAGATGTAGAGCCGCTTGCTTCAAGATGTGCAAAGTTCAGGTTCAAGCCACTTTCGAAAGAAATAATGAGCAGTCGTGTATTGCATATTTGTAATGAAGAAGGTCTTCATTTAGATTCAGAGGTTTGAACCTGGGATCTTAAAGCTTGTCTTATGAGTGATTGTATGTTAAATGGCTTCTTTACAAAATATTTGAGGTTTCACTGTAGGCTCTTTCAACATTAAGTTCCTTTTCACAAGGTGATCTTCGTTGGGCTATTACATACTTGCAGGTAAGCATTAGATTGCATTATATTCCCATTATTAATGAAATTATGATGGTTCTAATTCTCTCTATGCTCTTATAAAATGATTTTGCTTTTGAAAATTTGGTTGCATACTTGTGGCAACTTGACTCAATTTTCTCTTCTGCTCGCTTCCGTAGCCCGGTTTATTGGGCCTTAGTTTATTTTGCTGCTTTGGAAATGATACTTTCCCCAGAAGGGGGCTCACCTTCAATTCCTACCATGCAGCTGTAATCATTTGGGTCAAAATAATGATTGTAACCACATTTCAGGTTACCATTAGAAATCTAACAGGTTTACTGTGCTCAGTATTACTTGGTATTGCGGTTGTTGTTTTGTACAACACTTTCTCCTAGGCCCGAGGGAATTTGTCTTCTATATGTTTTCCCATGCAATTTGAATTTAACATCTATCGTTGCTAAATTTCAAGCATATAGAATTGACAATAGCCAGCTTTTAAGGTCAAAAAGAATATGATGAGGCTGAAGTTGGTATCTTCTATTACTTCAATTATTTGTTTCTTAAGTACCTACAAAAGATTTGTCTCTGAATTGGTCACATAGGATCAGCAACTTTATTTAGGTCGCTTCAATGCTCAAAGTGCTTGTGCGTTGTTAGGTTTAACAGAATTTTTTGAGTATTACTCTTTGGTCGTGGTCCAAAGCAGAAGGCAGCCTCGAATACTTTTTTTTTTTGGTTGGAAAATGATACAATGAATAACCTTGTCTGGGAACTCTAGATTCTTCATTGTTTATGGGCAAAAATGCAGTTTGCATTATCTATGCTGTGCTGTTTATATCCGTGACTAATATGCTGTAGTCCTTTAGTGTGTGTGAGATTAATAAGTCACCCTTGTTAACATTGGTTCATAAAGAGGTTCTGTGAAGTTCAATGTCTGCGTGAGAAATGATGATAAAATTTGCTATTCGTTAGGGCTTCAAGTTGACAAATTTTGCTGTTTTATTGAAGCCTGTTTCACTGCCTAATGCTTTAGTATTCGACAAATAATGTGGTTGTAGGTCTTCATTGTTAGGAAGATAGCATCAGTAAAGCTATCTTCCTCATTTTCACTATAAACTCTGAGTTGTTTTTTATGACATGCATGTATATGTTTATTGGTCATGCTGGTCAATTGGGTAGATCTCTCATCCTTTCACAAATGCTGAATATTGTATTATGGAATACTGCAGGGAGCTGCTCGCTTATTTGGATCAACAATTTCGTCAAAGGACCTACTTAGTCTATCTGGGGTAAGTTATATGATACATTATTCTTAAAGTTCCTAGTTTAGTAACTCTACTATACAAATTTGCATTGGTTAATATTAGACTTCTCTAGATTTATTTTTGAACAGATCATCTTTTACCCTAGATAGCTAGTTTATGAAAAACTGCTCTGTAGAACAAAGGAGTCTTGATGCTTGACGTTGATGCATAAGCTGCTGCAAAAATAAGCAAAGGGAAATTTGCTCTCCAGTAGGGCCTTTTTTTTATTTATTTAGACTGACCAGAAGATGTTTAGATTGAATTAAAATTGAACTTCTGTACTTTGTGTTTCTCTGTGTTGGCTACCTATATCATGAAACACCTAAGCAAGTTGTCATCTAATGTGGCTTTTTCTTTCATGAATCTTTTTACGAGTGAAGAGCAAACTGCATAAAAGTATAACAATTAGGTGCTTTTTTTTTCTTTCTGTTTTTTCTCTATTTAACTGACCTCGGCATGCCTTGACTCTTAAATTTCAATGTATCAGGTTATCCCTCAAGAAGTTGTTGAGGCACTTTATGCTGCATGCAAAAGTGGCAACTTTGATTTGGCAAACAAGGAAGTCAATAATGTTATTGCAGAAGGGTTTCCGGTTTCTCAGATGCTTTCTCAGGTCCAATTTCTTTATTTTCGTCCATGATAAGTCATCATTGTCTAGTTGTATCTGATACTAATATAATGCTTCTGCCAGTTATTTGATGTGGTTGTTGAGGCAGATGATATACCAGATGAACAAAAAGCTAGAATTTGCAAGAGTTTGGCTGAGGCAGATAAGGTGACTTTCACCATATCAACTTAGCTTCTTTCTTCTTTTTATTCTTTTGCACGCTCAGGGGTGGTGTTGGTTAACATAGCCCGGCAACTAAAGCAGAGAAATAGTACGGCATGACTGAAATCTTTTTAAAATTTGTCTTGGACCTGTATAACCATGCTCTCTTTGTGCAACTCATGTGCTCTACCTTTCATATATTAAACTGATTGAAATTGACAAACAGTTAATTAATTGAGGGTAATAAAGTTGGGCAATCAATTTATTTTCTTTGTTTCCCCATTTTTATCCCCTGGGAACTTCCATAGTCCACAATTTCTTTACATAGTCCAAGTATTTGTTACCTTTTTATTTTTGTTCCACTTGTATGGAACTGTTTATTGGTGTGACTTTTATGTTTTCTCATTGGCTTTGCAGCGTCTAGTGGATGGTGCAGATGAGTACTTGCAGCTGCTGGATGTGGTCAGCAACACAATGCGAGCTTTGTGTAGCATGCCACAAGAATCCTGTTTTGAAAGTTAGGGGACAGCCTAGATTGGGATGCAGGGGCTTTTGAAGACAAGTAAAGATTCAACTTTTTGAATTGTAACATATTGCAACAAAACGGCTTTTCAAACTTTTGTGTTATGCCTGCTATTCATCGAAGATGGGCCCATCTTTTGAGTCTCATGTTACTTAGTCTTACATGGATATTGTATGTCAAGTTTGATCTCTTTAATTGATCTCTAATCTAATGCTAAAGATGAGTCGGCTGCTTCAATGTGTATGAAAAGATGATGAATGGGGACCAAATTACTTTTGTTGCTATCATAATGGTAAAACTAAGAGTAATAAGATTGTTTTCCATTTGAACCATTGAAGTAACTTTTCGTTTACGTTATGAAGGCAAAAACGGGAGGAACAGGCCTGTGAGAGATATCAGGACAAATATATTTGAATGGAGCACAACATCAGTAGTGCAGCTCTTATGATAATGTCGGGGTGGAGCCCAGAATTTCAAATCTCCATAGCACATTCGCACTTAGCTGGCCTGGCTGTGGCAGTCATTAGGTCTCTGATTCTAACACTACCCCTTGCAACAAACTGTTTTTAGAATTTTTACCGTTGTCATAGTCTGACAATTCAAAAGCCCAGAGCTCCATGTGAACCCAAATCAAAGGAAAACCCCTCCTCTGATTCGAATTGGATGCTGAAAAAGTCTAGCTCAAGTACTGACAGATGTTTGAATCTCCTGCCTCGTTCAACTTCCTTTGGTTTTTACGATAGAAACTGCCCTGGGCTCTAACGAACCTTAGTCAAACTCAAATACGTGCATGGAACCAAACAACATGTACATTGACCCCACCAGCCCCACCTTCGTGCCTTTAATTTCGTCAAGACTAAAATTATGTTTAGTACTTTACAATGCAATGTGATTGTAAATAATATGATTACAAGTAATGTGATTGTAAAAAAAATAACATTACAATGTTTAATATGCAAATAAAATAATAATTAAAATATAAAAAATATAGCATTATAAGTACTTTGGTGATAATGTAATGTTAATTTTCAAAATTATCCTTATTTATTAAAAAGTAAGTTTAATATACTTGTATTTTTTATTGTTAATTTTTATGTAATATCATCTCTAAATATATTTTTAATATCATATATTTTATTTTTATTTTTTATTATAATCTTATATATTTTATTTTTTTAATATAATTTTTTATATTATATATTTTATTTTAATTTTTTACCTATATTATATACATTTTAATTTCTTATATTTTATTTTATTTTTATTTTTTATTTTTATATTATATATTTTATTTTAATATTTTTTATTTTAATTATAACGTTACAAAATGTTTTTAACAAGATAATAAAATTGAAGGGTAAAAGTGTACAGAATACAATGTAATGTGATTGCATTGTAATTTTACATTGCAGTGATCTGTTATAAAATAAACACTGTAATATAATTTAATTAAGTACATTACAAAAAATATGCTTCCACTTCCTTCGTACTAAACGCTACCTAAGCTTTTCCTACATCTCTGGCTGCCACCCCAACTATATATACAAACCTAGACAGACTCACTTTAGATAATGAAACTTTGTTCTTTAAATTGTATAATATTATAAGCAATTTTAAATTGTATAATACGTGCAAGGAACCAAACAACATGTACATTGACCCCACCAGCTCGACCTTTATGCCTTCAATCCCGCCGAGACTAAGCTTTTCCCACATCCCTAGCTGCCACCCCAAGTATATATAAACACCTAGACAGACTCACTCTAGATAATGAAACTTTGTTCTTTAAATTGTATAATATTATAAGTAATTTTAAATTGTATAATATTATTCTGTTCACCATTTCTAAATTCTGTTCACACTTTGAAAAAACAATTGAAGCTGGATAGAAAAAGAAGATGGCATGGCCCATTTGACTGGTAGAAATGGATTAGTGTGCTAGTGTTCTTATTTGGTCACAACAGATTAATTAGCTACTAATTTTCTCAAACAAAGGTGTATGCAAATCCTAGTGTTATAGGTCAAACATTTTGTTTTAGAGGTCAATGAGACTAAACAATTTCTCATTTTACTCTTTGATTTTCTTCTTTCTATCTTTTAGTCTTTCCTTCAGTCAAACATGAATTTGAACAATTATGTGCAATGCCACCTACATTGCAATAAATTTTAATTCAGACAATACCTGTGGATGTACTAAAGATTAACCTTAAGGTTAACTAAAGTGGTGCCCCGCTTCGCGTGGGTGTTTATTTTGTTATTAAAAGTAATTTTAAATTGTATAATATTATACATAAAAATAATAATAAAAGAAAAGTGATTTTAAATTTAAAAATGTTATAAGCAATAGTAATAATGATAAATTAAAGATAATTCTTTTTAAAAATTAAATATTTTAAAAATATTTTTTGATGTCTTGCTAAGCAACATTTTTTATTTAAATAAATTTTTTTAAAAACATTTGATTTTTTATATCTTAATATATGCTAATGTTGACATAATCATTTTTTTAACTACATGATTTTAATAGTGAAATAAAATTCATGTTTTGAAAATATAATATTTATAAAGTAATTATTGATAAGCTACATAATTTATATAATAAAATTATTAAAATAAAATGAATATTTTTAAGAGTCAAAATAAAATGAATATTAATTACACTTATTAAAATGTTTTTAGTTTTAATTATGAAATTTTCTAAATTATCTTCAATTTTAATCACTACTTTCTTATCTTATGCTTTTATAATTATTTAGAATTAATTCACCTTGTGAAAATAATTTTGGGATCCTTCAATAATTTTGATAAGTCATTATTAACTTTATTCATTTAATTGTTCATTTTTTATCATTTATCAAAAAAAATTGTTTCACTTTTTATTCTTATCCTATTTTCATAAATTTAATTCATATATAAAAAAAATTACAAATAAAAAGTAAATTAACTAAACCTGAACTGGGTTGAACTTGGATGAATCCAACCCACTTCTTTTTTTCTGGTATCCTTCACAAAACCACGTGATTTTAATTTTAACCTAACCCTAGTTGCCAACCCTTTCTCATTTCTTCATTTTTGCTCTCTTTTTCTTCTTCCAATGGCAGCAGCCAACCCCTTTCTCTAAACCCTCTCTCCATTACTCAGTCCCCGCCGCTGTCGCCCTTGTTGGCCTAAGCCTTTCCGGCAGCAGCTCCCTCTTTCTTCCCCTTTCCTCTTTTCTTCTATTCCCCTCCTTTTTGCCGCCAGTTTCCTGTCTAAAGCCTAACCACCGTTCTCCTCCTGCAATTTGAGTTTTCTTTTAGAAGTCCTACCACAAATTTAAAACCCCATTTAAAACTCCTTTCCTCAAAGCTGAGCGTGGGCACCCTTTTAAGAGCATTCTTCATTCTTTTTGTTTGACTCAGTGGCAATTTGTTTTTTCTAATGACACTGTAAGCTATCACGTGGTAAAATAAGAAAACTAAAATGTGGCAAACTGGGGAAGAGCTTATGTTATAGATTACTTTATACATTAACGTTAAAGAGTTGTTCACATCAGATTACGTTTAGAAAAATTTAAAAATTAATATAATTAAATGAAGGTGTGACAATAGTTTATTCCACTCATAAAGTTTAAAAAATTAATTGAGGTTAAAAAAATACAAGTATCAAATAATGATACTTGTCAGGGCCGTATGGAAGAGAAGAAAGGAATTTAGAAACCTGGACTGTTATGCTGTCCTTTTCGAACAAATGCGCTATGTTGCACTCTAAATACAGTTGCAGTTTCTTAAATATGTGTGTCAATATAGTTGTTGTTCAAACGTTGAGAAGAAAGGGAGAGATGGGAAGTTTGCAGCAGCAAGCAACTGATCTTGAACTTCCACAATCATGGGGTGGAGGGAGCAACCGTATAGCTGCTGTCAATGTGGAGGGAAGCACCCCGGAATCCTTCCCTAGTAACGACAACAAAAGCAGTGATCATGATCATGACCCAGATCATGAGGTCTGGTTTCTTTTTTAAAATTTGATGCTTTCATTGATTCATAGTTAGCCTGAGTACGTATATATATTTGCACTTCTTGTTTTCTACTCATTTGGTTTAATTCTGATCGATCTCTTTGATGCTCAGAAACCTGGATGGAGAAAGTTTTGGTCATTTGTAGGCCCTGGTCTCCTTGTCTCATTAGCTTATATTGATCCTGGCAGCCGTAAGTCCTCTCTCTCCTTCTCCCTCCTTCCATCCCTCAATCTTTTTTCTGTGCCTCCGACTTGATTATGATCATCATCTCTATGGTGTAACGCATGTCACAGTGGAAACTGATTTGCAAGCAGCAGCCAACCATGGATATGAGGTAAACTAAAGAGATTAGTTACTCAATTTTTAACAAGTGAATAATGATATATAATGAGATGATTGACTGCAAGAATATCTTGCAAATTTCAGCTACTGTGGGTGGTGTTCATTGGGTTAGTGTTTGCTCTCATAATCCAGTCTCTTGCTGCTAATCTTGGAGTCAGCACTGGTAATTAATTAAATATCTCTGATCATTCTAATAATTAATGAACTTCATTTCTGATATAAATAACTTAGACACTTACCTTGTTCTGAGTTACTCCTTTCTTTCAGGCAAGCACTTATCAGAATTGTGCAAGGCTGAGTACCCAATATTGATCAAATATTGCCTGTGGTTGCTTGCAGAGTTTGCCGTCATATCTGCTGACGTTCCTGAAGGTGTCTAATTATTTCAGTTACCAAATTGTCCACTGCTTTACCAAAAGAAGTGTGCATGTGATATGAACTTTAAATTAAATAAACTTGCACACAGTCAGAAACCTAAAGGCAAAATCATAGTCCAAACAATATAAAATTAAGAAACAGGCAACTTTGATGGTTTATGCTTACACATGTTGAACGCTTGTATTGATGCATTTAATTTATGGCAGTGATTGGGACAGCCTTTGCATTAAATATACTGTTTCACGTCCCAGTTTGGGCTGGGGTTCTCTGCACAGGTTTAAGCACTCTCCTCCTCCTGGGGCTGCAAAGATACGGGGTAATCAAACTCTATTTTGTATATCTGAATTCTCTTTTGGGTCAAATTTTTCAAAAATAATCTCATTTATACGTATAATGTTCCCCTGTCTTCTTCATAAAATGTACTTTTTTTCCTTGATAATTCTCAATACAGTTTTCTGATTTTTATATTAATATTTGAAATTGTTTTAAAAATATTTTTATTATATTTAATGTCAAAAAAATAAAATTAAGAGTCATGAAAATTAATATAAAATAAAGAATAAATGTTTTAAATAGATGTCTAAAAAACAGTAAAGGGAACATATAATTTGATAAATATTTGGAAATATATATAATTTGATGAACATTCCATTTTTAATAGGAAAAGTTAATTTCAATGGCAAAATTGCTTGTTTTCCTACCATAGTATAATAGTTAAACCCAGATTACTTGTGTTTTCCCTTACAAAGATAAGCTAAATTACATATGCTATATAAGTATTTTTTCTGAAAATCTACAGTGTTGATTCTACTAATTACCAAAAAAAGTGACTTAAATTAAGTAGAAATTAAAGTAATTAATGAAATAATTGTATATTTCAATATGTTGGTTACGGTCAATTTGTTTATTATATAACGTTTCTTCAAGTCGTTAAATTTAGAATCATGGTGACAGAATCAAAGTGTAGATTAGTATGGATTAGCATATGTTTAGTTTAGCTTATCTTGATTATAATTATGATTATTTTTTATTTTATGATTGATAGCTCATGGTTGACCCAGTCTCGCTGTGTCATACTACACGTCTAAAGCTTATCTCAGAAAATTCTTTTCAGTTTTCATTGGTTGTTCTAATGCATATGAAGTAAAAAAATAATTACAAGTTATAATTTCTTTTTTAATTTTGGATTTTTTTATTAAAAATTTCTTAATTTTACCCGTTCACATTCACGAATGATTTGCATCCATTGATAGTTGTATGATTTTTTTTAATTAAAGAAATATTGTCATCAATTTTTTTTTTAAATGTGTAATTTTATTGAGTTAGCCTTCGACCTGCTACTTCCAAGTCTTTAGTCTTGATTGGCTAAAGATTCTTGATGACGTAATAAAAAATGTTGCCATGATTAATTATGAATATACATATATATAAGAGTGAATTACGTTTTTCTTCTTTATTGAACAAAATGGACTAGCATAAGTTGACATCATGTACAAATTAAACATGGGCTAATTAATTGCTAAGTACTTTCAATCATATATTAAACCATCACAAATTGCTGTTTCGTTTTTTTTTTTTTTCTAAATACAAAACAGTATGCATAAAACACATACAACGAAGTCTCTCATAGGCAAAAACAATAAGTAAAATCTAAGAAAGTTTATTAATGAAAGACATGTAAACACGTAGTAATTTACTTGGTCTAAATTTTGATTAATTATCATCTCTGAGCTTTGGTTAATCAGGTAAGGAAGCTGGAAATGCTGATGGCAGTGATGATTTCTGTAATGGCCGCATGTTTCTTTGGGGAAATGAGTTATGTAAAACCTCCGGCGACTGGTGTTCTTAAGGGCATGCTTGTGCCCAAGCTTTCCGGCCAAGGAGCCACCGGCGACGCTATTGCCCTCTTGGGCGCCCTTGTTATGCCGTGAGATTTGGACCAATCACCTCTTCTATAAATCGTGCATAAAATAAAGAAAATGCTATAAATAATTACACCACGTGTCATTTTCTCTGAACAGGCACAATCTCTTTCTCCACTCTGCTCTCGTGCTCTCCAGAAAAGTACCCAACTCTGTTCGTGGCATCAATGTAAGCCAAAATGATCTCATTTAAACAAAATAAAAAAAATAACAAAAAACAATTAGTATGAAGTTGTAATGCTCTAGTTCTGGTTTATTACTGTGCTAAGCTTCTGTTTGTTGTCCTTAATTTGGTCAGGCTGCCTGTAGGTATTTCCTGATAGAGACCGGCTTCGCCTTGTTTGTGGCGCTTTTGATCAACGTAGCGGTTGTCTCAGTGGCGGGCACCGTCTGCTTAGCCAATAATCTCTCCAGTGATGACAGTGATCGTTGCAGCAATCTTACCCTCAACTCTGCTTCTTTCATGCTCCAGGTCCAACCTACTACTAGTACTAAAATTCATTATGAAAAAGTACAATTAAGAGACTAATCCTTAACAACAAAAAAAATCTATGACTTCGCCTCTGCAGCATGTGCTGGGAAAGTCTAGCTCAACCCTTTACGCCATTGCACTTCTTGCCTCGGGGCAAAGCTCTAGCATTGCGGACACTTATGCAGGACAATTTATCATGCAGGTCTTGCAGATTAACCTTAACTATTGGAGAGCTTAGTTATTAATTTAATGACACTTAATCTATATCATTTATGTTTCTTTCAGGGCTTCTTGGATCTTAAAATGAAGAAATGGGTGAGGAACTTAGTGACTAGGAGCATTGCCATTGCACCCAGTCTTATTGTGTCCATCATTGGTGGATCTCAAGGGGCCGCTAGACTAATCATCATTTCATCGGTCAGAAAGTAACTAAGATTGATTTTCCAATATTCAAGCCATAATCCATGTTTTAAGCTAAACTAATTGTAATTGTCATAATAAATTTTGCAGATGATTCTGTCATATGTGCTGCCATTTACTTTCATCCCACTTCTGAAATTCAGTAACAGCTCAGCCAAGATGGGACCGCACAAGAATTCTATATATGTGAGTAACAGTATAGCACTATCTGTCCTCTTTATAATTTATTATTCTGTTCTGGTTTATTGTTATTATTATTATTCCGTAGCTGACCATACTTGTTTGCAGATCATTGTGATTTCATGGATACTAGGCCTTGGAATGTTCGGTATCAACGTCTATTACTTGATCACAACCTTTGTCGGTTGGTTGATTCACGATGATTTACCAAAAGTCGGAAATGTTTTCATCGGAATCATCGTGTTTCCTCTAATGGCCATCTACATCCTGTCAATGATCTATCTAACCTTCCGAAAAGACACTGTTGTAACATATATCGAGCCCGAAAAGAACGACCCAGCTGCCCAAGCTCGGATGGAAAGTGGGCTCAGCAACCCTGACGGGTCCTTCCGGGCGGACGATGTCCCTTACAGACAAGATTTAGCTGACATCCCACTGCCAGAGTAGGTGGCTTTTAAGCTCTCAAATCAAGTCCAATTACCAACTAAGCTGTTAAACTATGATAAAGGAGCTTGTCTGCTTAGGGTGTTGTACGATGAAGATGTTTCGAAGCCTGTCGGAAGTTAAATTATGACTAGATTCCTTCTGTTTCTCAGGTTTTGATAGTATTTACGTTTGTAACCTGTGTGCCCCAAAAAAAAAAAAAAGACTGAGTTGTTGGGTTTTGTTGTGAAAGCTAACTCTAATAGTTGCACAGGAAGAAATAATGAACAGCGATAATCTAATTAGTATGGTCATATTTCCCCTTTCTTTTTCTTTCTTGTTTATAGCGCATTAAGTTAATGAATAAAGATGATCTCCTGTTATTTCATTTTTGTGATCTTATTGCTAACCTCGTACCTGACCTCAATCTTTCTGACTTCTACTCTGTGATGCATCATCATATGCTACTAGTTTACTAGCAACTATAAATTAATATGCATAAAAAATTAAGTCCACTGAGTTGGTAGAATCAAACTGAATTACTCATAGTTATAAAATAAACAAATACCACTCAAATAAATAACACCATGATTCACGTTAAGAGCAACTCAGTTACTTTATAAAATAAAGTAAATGAGAAACATAAAACAATTAAAACCATGATTCATGACGCAGGCGCTTTCCGTGCCTCAGGAGCCTACCTGTACAGCTGTACTTGATCAGTTGACCTATCAGAGAAGAAAATAAAAATAAAAATAAAAAAGTGACAAAAAAAAAACATATGTGAAGAGTATACAGAGCAAGATAAAACACAAATTAGATGCCATTTTGTTTCTGTTGGGATATTCTAAAATTTTTAAATAATTTATTATACAAAATTAATTTTTGGTAATTAATCTCAAGAATTCATAATTAAAACCGAATGCTTGTATGATGTTACAAGCCCTAAAAATTGCTTCAGGCTTCAGGTAGCTTCTATACATGGAAGCGCTAAAGATGCCTCCGCTGTTTTGTCCGGGCTACCTCTTCTCTTCAAAGTGCAGTGAGTGAGCATCAACTAAAATCCAACTTTACACCCGAGTCTTCCATTTCAACCCAGACCAGAGCTGGTCCCAGATACCGACCTCATCAGGGGATGATTAAGACTGGGTTGTGCATTACCAGGTGAGCTGAACATGACATTGGGAGGAGCTGAAGTGGATGCCTGCATGGCCGTAAGGGGCAACCTTGGGCCCGTTGGAAACATTGGTTGACGTGGCATGAATGGCATATGGGGATGTACTGCTTGGTTGCTGCCATATCCAGAAGTGCTTGGCTGTGAAGGCGAGGCTGACATTACCTGTTGCCTGTTGTTGCCAATGCTATTGTTAACCATGGGGGAAGCAACACCAGGCAGAGTCATTTGTGACGTGACTCCAGCAGGTCCAAATCGAGCTGATACAATGCGGGCCCTCTCAGAAGCAAACCTTTGCCTTGCTTTCTCCACTTGTTCACATTCTTTCATGAGTAACGTTTCCACTTCTGCAAACTGCTTCAGCTTCAGCTCCAATCTCTTCAACTGAGAAACAGATTTAAAACCAGTTTATCTACAATATAATTGAAAGGTAAAACAAAATAGAATGTTTAGGAGATCTCCAAAAGTATGAATTTTCAATGGAAGCTCCAACTATCTAATCTTACACAATCACATGAAGTCTATATGGACTAAACCTTAAAACAATGATAAAAGGTGACTTATAAGGGATGGCACTGTCATCTAAATATAGGGCTTTGATAATCTTTGGTATCCTCTGGTTTCTGAAAGCATGTATGAACAGAAAACACACTTTCCATAAATTTATCAATCTCCCAGAAAGGGATTCCTACATTATCCATTGGTGTAACAGAATTGTGAATGAAGGGTTAAAGAAACATATAAACTTCAACTTAGAAGCTGCGTCAACAGAAGACATACACAACCTAGCTTTGAAGCAGATCCCAACAGGTGTAGAACTTCTATGAATCTTCAAATTTAAGACATATTTAAGTAAAGTTTATGGTTTCAAAAAAAAAAAATGCATGCACCTATGGCTTTTCTTTTGTTCATTTTTAGGCTAAATAACAACAGCATGTGGTTAATGCAACATGATAATGCCTCTTTGGTCCAGTTTCGAGTCTTTAAACAATGGTCAACTCTCTTTTCAGCCAACAATGCCCAGCATATTACCACCTATTTGGTCCCGGTTTCAAGTCTTTAAAGGAGGGTCAACTCTCTTATCAGCCAACAACTGCCCGCATATTACCAGGAATATATTGCTGAAAAAGCAGATGCATGCGAAAAAGACAAGAAAACTACCTGATGATTTATGATATTAGCTGATAGCCTTTGAATTTCTCGTTCCTCATGATCGGCAAACAGTTTTGCCTTCATGGCTGCAGCAGCAAGGCCCGCTTTGGCAGCAGCTTTAACTTTTTCTGCAGATAGTGGGTGAACCTCTGCCTCATTTTGACCAAATGAACCGTGTACTGCCGAGTTCTCCTCTATAGTTTTTACACAAAAATAATTCAGAATACACAAAATTAATATGGGAGAGAAAAGGAATGAAAATATAGTGAAAGTCGAACTTATAACCTACCTTTTTGATGAATAGAACCATGAAAACCACCTTCTCTGCTATGTACACCCTCTGTGTTCATCCTTCAGAGTTGAAAATGGATCTTAATTAGTAAATTCACATGCAAAATTTTGATGAAAAAGCGCTAGGGAGTCCAATACCATCAAAGCAATGAAATGCTCAATATTCAGTTCATATAATCTTCATAAGTTAGATGGAAGCCATGATATGCCCATAAAAGTGATACTAAAGAACTTCATCATAATATCATTGAAGGTTTGGGAATCACAACGACATGCACTAACCTATTACCAGGCCCTGAACCTTCCTTCTGTACATCTTCAGACAATGCTGCCAAGGATGCATGGGCACAGGCTGCAGCAACTCTAGGTCCAACAGCAGAGGCCAGAAAAGCAACCTGAATAATTTCCACTAGTTAAACCCATGTATGAAAAAGCTAGAAATACACCTAGATCCATCTTTGTTTAAAATTTCATCGCTGTCTCTTAGGGCAAAAGTTCTCCTGTTGCATAGAACTTATTAACAATGAACTGATATTCTCAAAAAGAAAAGTTGCCTAATTTGGGAAATCTGTTAAGACAGCAAGTCAGCCCCCATCAGCTTCTTACATTTTTTCTCATCTCAGCTACTCACTAAGGAAATTATCTTTACACTATTTGTCTGACTATAAAAAACAAAATGATAATTCCACTATTAGCAGCATTTCCATCTTCCCTATTTATCTTGTGTCAAATGGTAGTTACCTGGTTACCAGCAGAATATATGTAAGTAGCTAGACCCATGCACGAAAAAGCTAGAAATACAATTAGATCCATCTTTGTTTAAAATTTCATTGCTACCTCTTAGGGCAAAAGTTCTCCTCTTGCATAGAACCTATTAATGATGAAATGAAATTCTCAAAAAGAATAATTTGGGAAATCTGTTAAGACAGCAAGTCCACCCTCATGAGCTTCTTACATTTTTTTTCATCCCAGCTACGCAGTAAGGAAATTATCTTTACACTACTTGTCCGACTAAAAAAAACAAAAAGATAATTCCACTATTCGAAGCATTTCCATCTTCCCTATTTCTCTTACGCCAAATGGTGGTTACCAGGATACCAGCAGAATACATGTAAGTATCATAATTCAGTGCAGTTAAATTTGAGGGCATTTTTAGAGAAATAAATAATAACTGATTCTATGTTCACTCCCTGCAGTGATATATTCATATTAATAGAATTAAGTTACTAATAAAAGAGTGAGAGTAATTAGGTGCCTGAATAAACTAGTCACATACCATAGCCATAACTGGATTCCCAGAATTTGCAAAAGGAAGCCTGTTTTCAGAATCTGAATCTTGAAGGCTGGGCCCTACAAAGCAGGCAAAAATTAGTAAAGAAAAAAATAAAAGACAAACACCTTCATTTCCATAGAGGGTCAAGACCCTAAATAAATAAGAAACCTGATACACTCCCATTCATATTTGAGTGCAATCTTCCACGAACATCTCCATTTGAAACGCTCGTTGATTTTGGCATGCTTGGAACTTCCACATTTTCCAGTAGGCCATCCTCCATGGGTAGACGTAGAAAATGAAGTATGCATTGTGCTTTTGACTTAGTGCCAACATGCTCAGCTATTTCATTCCAGTTCTCATTGTAAATTTCCATTGCCTCAAGCAGCAGTAGCGTTTCCTGATCACTCCAACTTTCTCCATCTAGGTCATCATAATCTTTTGCTGAATCCACCCTAACAAAATCTATGCTTGAATGACCAGAAACAAATCTCCCATCATGAAAGCAATCAGAGCACAGTAGTGTATCAACCTGTCAAATTAGCCAATAATAGAAACAAATGAGCATAAACATCAAGATTTAGGCTTTACGAATTCCCTCAGTGCTTCATGTTCACATACAACCTTAACATTTCAGAGTCAAGCAATAGCACTTTAGACATAGCTCCACTACAATGTACATATCAAAGTTTAGCCCTTTTACACTGGAACCAAAACCACTATTCACCTCATGATTCAATTTTCTGAGTACTTTTAGGCAAGTAATCATGATGAGATCTTTCCTAACTAATTTGCATGATTTGAATGTCTTAGAATATGCTCTGTTGCCATCATCAGTTATTACACCCAATATACACCCCAAAGTAACCTAAACTACTCTTTGAAAGAGTTAACAGATGCTAAGAAATAAAATCAAGTCAAGCCAAGAACTCTCTAACTCAGCTTTATAATCAGCATCCTAAAGTGAACATGAATTTGTTATTACAAACAAAAGCAAGATTTAGCAAGAAACTTTCTGTCTACAAGTAGTGATAGAAATCTATTGTTGTTCCTTCCTTGACTGCCAAAAAGCAATAGAAAAATACCTAGTACCCTCACTGCACTTAAGAACTATATACTTTCAGCACCTTTCATTTCGTAGTGCTTAAAGCAATAGTACTTTCATTTTGTAGTGCTTAAAGCAATAGTAGTATATAAGTATGTTTCTGCTGGTGAATATAATCAGATAGGACAACATTTTGGAAAATGTAAGCACAAAAGGTCCTAGTGTTATTATCAAGATATCAGTTGGATGGGTAATAGAAAGAAGAACAATTATTAAGACCTAGCATGAAAGAAATAAGGATTAACAGGGCCACAAAAACCACATACCTCCTTCTGTGACTGATAATATGAAGTAGGAATAGGCTGCGAACAAGAAGTGCAATGGTTTTCAGCTAAGCGCTCTCGTATTTTGTTGTCCAAGTCAGAGAAATCGTCATCATGACATGATGATGATGAATAAACATCAGCTGCCTTGAGCCTACATTTTGGCTTGTCAAATTTGATCAAACTATCAATAGACTTTAAAGCAGCTGATGGCACATGAACCTCACCGTTTGGGTCCTCCCTTAAGTAGGACCCAACATTCCATGGCTCGTGACTTCGTGAAGTAGCACAATAATTGATAATTCCCCAGTGATCAAGAAACCGAACGATTCGAGTCAAATCCTCAATATTGATACCATCTATCAATCCCTGGCAATCAGAAACTGTGATTCTCTTCTCTGGATTATCCATGTATTTGACAACAATGTGGTTTCTACATTCCATATATTTTTCTGGCGTATGTTCTGGTGATTTTCCTGAGAAAAAATGCGGCACAACTTGTCTTTCTAGTCGATGCACAGAGGCTGGTGAAAACCACTCTGCTCACAAGGGAATTCCACAAACACAACCAAATATTAGTATACAAATAAGAAGATAAATAAGTGCACAGAGAGAGCGCGAGAGGGAGAGAGAGAGAGCAAATAAGCTCAGAGCTTTAACATCCTTGCCCTAATATTTAAAAACAAAAAGAAATGTGCAGTAATATCTTGTTTGTACTCTTTAAGCAACAGACTTAACATGAAACTCATATCATGTAAACAGAACCGACCCAAGTGTAAATTGCTTAACTTTTCTTTTAGATTCCATTTCTCATCTGATCTAAATCAAGACCTTCCTTAGAGTCCAGTCAAACCAAAATTTATCCTAGGCACTAATCCAGTCACATTAACACCAATATAATGTACAAGCTGATATAGAAACAACATCAAGTACATAGTTCCCTAAAAGACTTCTCCAACAGTTCATCTTAATACACAAGCTGATAAAGAAACATCCAGTGTCACAAAATATTACAAGGGTAAGAGCACCAAGAGGACTTGAAGAAAGTCAATGAAAATCTTTCAAACACTTCAATCCTACTAATAGTAACGTTATTTCAAGAGAGCATTTCCATGTAACACTAAGCATTAAGAATAGAAGTTCAAAAATTTAAGAAAACATCATAGAATATCTAAATGCAACTTCGTCAGTTAACACAAATAAGCTCAATCCGGTTGCATCCCTCATTTATCAGAAACTCGTGGAAACTAAACCTTGTTGTCCTTCAAATTTACAGTTATTTCCAGATTAGTCTTTCTCTTTGCCCTATTAAGGCTTGAAACTATAACCGGTAAAAATTAAAGCAAAGAGATATTAGAAAGAGAGCGAAATCGAACCTGAATGCATTGGCAGGACATGAACCCTACTCCCGAACCTCTTAACAACGCCACGCCCCTCCATTATCGGAGGAGAGGTAATCACATACTTCTCCGGATCAACAACGGGAGCTTCCGCCGAAACCGCCTGTAACTGTCCGTACGAAACATTCTCCAAAACCGCCAGCGCCACCTGTTGGTGCCCCTTGCTATCCCCAACCAAACCCGCCCGTTCAGCCGCCACGATCGCCATTACGGAACCATGAGGACGGTTCACCGTGCGCTTCACCACGGCGGGGAACTCCGAGATGCGAACTCCACCGTCGGCGAGGACCTCACTCTCGCTGGGCCCCGCTAAAGATGGATCCGTAACGGCTCCGCCGGCATCGTCCCCGGAGTTCTCGCGGTGGTTGTCGAGGTCGTCGTTGTTGTTGTTGTTGTTGTTGTCTTCTTCTTCGTCTTCCTCCGGAACGACGTCGTTTTCTTCTTGGTGGTGTTTAGCTCTTCGCTCTCGCTTCCGCCGCTTCCATCGACCTCGACCATCTATTGATTAAAAAAAAATTTAATTTAATCCTAATTAGAGAAAAATGAAAAAGGTATTTCGGTAAATTTAATCGAATTATTGGAGAGGGAAAATGATAAGGGAGGGGGAATTTGAAGGAAGAGAGATTACCTGAAGGAGAAGCTGGCATTGTATTGTTTTTTGAAAGGGGAATTTAGAGAGAGAGTGAAATGCGGAGAAATTGTGGGGTCGAATTGTCGGAAAGGAAGAGAATGGAAGTAGCGGGGGGAAGAGGGAGAAAGTAAGGCAGAGAGAGAAGAGAATAGGGCTTTTTTTTTTCTTTTCTTTTCTTTTTGGCTCTGTTTCTCTCCCTCCGTGCCCTTCCAGCAATTGAGCGTTCTTCGCTTTGGGGCCTTTGGCGCAACAGCGGCTTCTTTAGCTGATTCTATCTCACATCAATCATTTATTTTTATTCTTTTACTCTCACAATGTATATCAAATACAGTACGTTAAAATTTGAGATTACCATAATTGGCTTACGATTGAGAGTCGGGTAAGATATCTTTCTTGAATCAAGTTCTTAAGGTTATTCCTTAAAAATGATTAATTAATAATTAAATTGAAAATCATCAAATTTTATAGATTTTTAGACTATCATGAGTTGATAAAAAAATGTGAACAATTAATTAAAAATAATATATATGTATATATGCAAAATTTGGTTCTTGGATTGTAGATACAAGGGCAACAACCATGTATCTTGTACTTTAGATAATTTTATTTCTGCTAAACCTGATGTCAATTACTATGTTCAACTTTCAAATAACACTGAGGCTCTTGTTTCACATATTGGTACATTCAAAGCAACCTCTTTACTTCTTTTAAAAATGTCTTATATGTGCCTAATTCCAATCTCAATTTGATATCAATTTCTTAGCTCACTAATTTTATAACAAGTTCTATCTTCTTTTTATTTTTTTGAAAGGTAACAAGTTCTATCTTCTTCACTGATAAAATTGGTGTTATCTAAGACCTTGCCTCATGGACAATGACTGAGGTAGCTAAGGTTTACTCAAGCTTATATCTCATGCAAGATAACAAGGGTGAAAAGGATTTATTAAAGTTTAGGCCTGAAAAACTTGTTAAATTTCTAGTTGTATCTACTGTTTATGCTTGTACCTCAATTTCAAAATCTTTTGAATAGTGGCATTTTAGATTAAGTCATGCTCTTTTGGAGAGAATAGTGTGTTGTATAGACAATTTCCAAGTACTCATTGTTCAAATAATCTCCTTGGTGAAATATTTCTTCTGGCTAAACAAAGAAAACTTCCATTTATTATCCATATTTAGGGTTTTTGATATCATTCATGTGGATATCTGGGGACCTTATAAAGTTCTTATAGTGTCTAATCAATGATATTTTCTTACTATTGTTGATAACTTTACTCATTATAAATGGATTTTTTTAATGAAAAGTAAATCAGATGTGTCAAGCATTATTCCTTCATTCAAATTTTTTTTCAAAATCAGTTTAAAACATCAATTAAAGTTTTAAGATCAGATAATGGTAAAAAATTCAACCTAAGTGTTTTTTATGCACAAACAAGCATTATTCATCAGTTATCCAGTAATAAAACACCACAATATAATGGTTTGGTTGAAAGAAAACATCAACATATTTTAGTAGTAGCTAGAGCCTTATTACATCGGTCACACTTACCTGTTCCATTTTTGGGTGATGCCATACTAACTGCAATTCACATTATCAATAGAATACCATCCAAAATTCTCCCTAATAAGACACCTTTTGAGCTCCTATATCACACTTTACCTTCATATGTTCATTTTAAGATCTTTGGTTGTCTATGTTTTGTATTTACCTTGTCTCAGCACAGGAAAAAATTTGATGAAAGAACTAGTAAATGTGTATTTTTAGGTTACCCCAATGGTGTTAAATGATACAAAGTATATGACCTTGATGCTCTTAAAGTCTTAATATCCAAGAATGTTATTTTCCATGAAAATGTTTTTCCTTTTCTGATAGTAAACCGTGATAATCATTTCCTTGCATTTTGTCAAACACCTGGTATGCCTACTTTTATTTTTGATCATTTTCATCTCAATGTTGATGTTCTTGACAATTCAATATTTCCACATGTTGATTCTCATTTAAATATACATGATACGTCTTCAGAATATCATTTTACACTAGATTTATCCAACTCCACACATAATTCACCTATTAGTATTGTTAAACATGTACAAACTAATGTTATTCCCTCTCAATCTGCTGATGTTGTTTCCTCTTAACTTGATATCACTTCTTTGACTAGAAAGAGTTCTCAGATAAGACATGTTTCTAAGTACTTAGAAGCTTATCATACTTACCTTCAAATTCAAATTGTGTCACTCATATCTTATAACAAATTATTTATCTTCTCATAAATTGTCATTTATGTATAAGCCTTTCACTTTTTCCTTATTTTAAGTCCATGAACCACTTTCATATCATCAAGCCATTCATCATTCCCATTGGAGAGATGCTATGACACTTGAATTACAAGTTTTAGAGGAAAATAGAATAAGGAGCATAGTGCCTTTGCCCTCACAATGTCACACTATTGGTTATAAATGGATGTACAAAGTGAAAATAAGAGCTGATGGTAATGTAGAAAAATATAAGGCTTGATTAGTGGCAAAGAGTTATAGTCAAATTGAAGGATTTGATTATCAACAAACTTTTAGTCCTGTTGCTAAACAAACTATAGTTAGAGTTTTTTTGAGTATTGTAGATGCACAAGGATGGTATTTACTCAACTTGATGTTAACAATGCTTTTCTACATGGAGATTTTGAAGGAAAACCTTACATAGAAATACTTCCAGGTTATTTAATGTAGGGAGAGTATTCACCTTATTCAAAGCTTGTTTGCAAGTTACATAAATCCTTATATGGACTTAAAAAGGCTTCCAAGCAATGGAATGCCAAATTTATTGCTTCTTTTATACAGTATGGTTTCAAACAAACTTTATTAAATTATTCTTTGTTTACTAAGTCTACTACAGATAGAGAGTTTTGTGGCATTGCTTGTTTATGTTGATGACATAATTATTGGTAGTACTTCTAATTGATTAGTTGATGATGTAAAGGAGTATTTGAGTTTACATTTCAAGCTAAAAAATCTTGGAATAGTCAAATATTTCTTAGGGCTTGAGGTTACAAGGTCACCAGAGGGGATATTTATCTATCAATGAAAATATACACCGAACATACTAGATAAACATGGTTTACTTGGTACCAAACCAGTATCTACTTTTATGGACTATAATCATAAATTGTAGAAGGCTCAAGAAGAAGAGAGATTGTCAGATCGTACAAGATATCGATAATTAATTAGGAAACTTTTATATTTGACATTTACAAAGCTAGACATACCTTATGCAGTACAAGTGCTATCACAATTCATGGATAAACCTTCACATGAACATTTAATGGTAGCATTTAGGACATTGAAATACTTGAAGGGATCACTAAGACAAGGTGTTCTGATGATATTAGAATCAAATTTGAAAATACATGCTTATTTTGTTAGAGGGTACAATGTGTTTATTGAAAATTCTATGATTAGTTCAAAATCTAAAAAGCATGCTATTGTTGCTCATTGTTCAGTTGAATATCATTCAATGGCAGCAACATGTTGTGAGATTGTATGGTTGAAGTCTTTATTAACAGATTTGGGGATTTGTCATGGAAAAATCAATGAAGCTCTACTATGATAGTTAGTTTGCAATCTATATCAATAAAAATATTGTGTTTTATGAACGTACGAAGCACATTGAATTAGATTGTCACTTTATCGGAGAAAAGGTACTTATAGGTTTAATTGAAGTGTATGTCTTCACAAAAGCACAACTTGTAGATCTTTTCTCATAAGCTTTACAACCAAAAGATTTTCCTTGACTACTCAGCAAGATGAATGTGCTTAATATACACAATTCATCTTGAGGGAGAGTATTAGATTGAAAATTAATGAAAAGAAGGCTATATTGTATAAAGGAATTGAAGAAGAAGATCACATGTTTGTCATGCGCTCAACCAATTAACAGAAAAGAATGACACGTGTATTATTTATTGTGGAAATTACTTTTACTATTCTACTATTACAATAACTAGTAACTAACTAGTTCACTTTGCTGTTATTAGTTAGTTAATCTTTCTTCTTTTGTTTGATAAGTTTCTAGTAGTATAAATAGGACTTTTGTAATACATTTGCTAGTAATGAAAATTCTTAACATATTTCATTAAATTGTTGCATTTCCTCTCAGCGATTTCTTGACTGCAACAAGCAAGTGGTGAAAAAGGAAATGCCCAAGAAGGAGGATGTGGTCTGAAGAAGGAGGAGACGACCCAAAAAGAGGGTGCGGAAAATGGAAGTGAATCCGAATCCCAGTCTAAATCGGAATCGAAATCCGAATAGTTTTAAAGAATTTGTTTATTTTCCACCAATACTGTTATTTTTTGTTAAACAAGATTTGCTTGTTTTCGACCAATCTTGGTTCTTTTTTTTTTTTTAAATATTGCCTATTTGATGTGATAGTTAAATAGACTAGCAGTATTCTTCTCTCGGTGCCATTGATGTGATTATCTATGTGGTAGGTGAAAGGGTTTTTTTTGTTTTATACTAAGATATCTCTAATTGGTGTAGATTAACGTTGTTTAACCTTCCTGAATGGCTGTAAATGTGGAAATCATCTTTTTATGCTTATGTAAAAAACGATAAAAACTTATTCTGTTTGTTAATCTAATCTTTATATAATATATTCTCTTCTCTACTTCTTACCTAATAATCTTGTATTAGTTTTAGAGATGTAAACGAATTGCTATTATACAGGCCGGCATCTACAGGTACTCGACTGGATAACATAGGTTTGGTATCCTCAATTTGGTTATGACACGAATTTGGGTAATGCTTTTAATAATTGACTCGACTTTAGGTAGATTTCGAATATCATCTTAAGATTCTTTAACAATCACGAGTAATGTTTCAAAATTTTGTAATTTATAAGATTCAAAATTCTTTACTTTCAACACAACTTTGGCCATCTTAAGCTATTTTCTTTTTGTAAACTAATAAACATTAAATTAATTTTTATATGGTTTTTAGTTATTTAAATTGTTGTTTGAATTATTTTATTGGGTATTTAACAAATTCAAATAATTAAAAGATAGTACTATATTATTAGGATTCGATTTTAGGTAATGTTTTGTGATTTTATTCAAATTTTAATAGGATGCAGGTACTTTTTAATTAAGCAGATTCTGGATCAAGTACCTTATAAAAAGTGGATACCTTACTCGTTTATATCCCTAATTAGTTTTCTCTCGTAATATAGTTTTGTTGATGCAATTCCTCTATCTCATTTATAGTGATAACTTTGTTTAATGTGAATCATATTTTTATTTTAACTTTATAATTGTTTCTTATTTGAACATATTTTCAATTTAATTTTTTAATTGCTTCTTTAAACTTTAAATGAAAAAGTTTTCCGAAATATACTATTTTTAAAAATTTAGATTTAAAATTTAAAAGTTATTTAAAATAATTAAAAATAAAATTTTAAAAAAGATTGACAAAAAAATAATTCAAATTAGGTATCTGAACACTTAACTGATCAAAAAATAATTTAAATTATGTAGCTGAACACTTAACTCAATTATTATTTATACATGTAAAAAAATAAGCCAATCTATGGTAACTTTTATAAAATTAATAAGATATTTTCTTAAAACTTTCATAAATTTAATTCAAACCAAGCTAAGCGTCCTCAACTTAATCCATTGATTGGTATGAATTAAAGATAATTTTCTTTGGGTTTTGAAAAAAAATAATAATATTCGAATACATTTGATGTATTTTTAATAGATAATTTTATATAATGTTATTTTTTATATATTACGAGTAAAGGATCTGATCAATCTCCCTTCTTGCATCTGTGGGGAAGGGAATCATTATTAGACGCGCTCGATGAGACCTTTCCTAGCGATGAAAAGGCCAAGACCTTCACCACCACTCTCCCCCACCTCCACCAAACCAAAACCACCGCCACCTCCTCAAACCCCACCAATCTCCGCCAAAAAGCCTAAACCTTACTCCCAATGGGTCCCACTAAACCTCTCCCAATCCGAGCTCTCCCTTCCACTTACCTTCCCCACAGGCCAAACCTTCCGCTGGAAACAAACAGGCCCGCTCCAATACACCGGCGCCATCGGACCGCACTTGCTCTCCCTCAAACACCTCCACAATGGCGACGTTTGTTACTTCATCCACTCCACCCCTTCCGAATCCGCTGCCAAGCTAGCGCTTCTCGATTTTCTCAACGTGGGCATTTCCTTGGCCAAGCTCTGGCAGGTTTTCTCGGAGAATGACTCGAGGTTTACTGAGCTGGCCAAGCATTTGAAGGGTGCGCGGGTTTTAAGGCAGGACCCAGTTGAGTGCTTGGTCCAGTTCCTTTGTTCTTCTAATAATAATATTGGGAGGATTACTAAAATGGTGGATTTCGTTTCCTCTTTGGGGACTTATTTGGGCAGTGTTTGTGGGTTTGAGTTACATGAGTTCCCTTCATTGGAACGTTTATCAGCTGTCTCTGAGGAAGAGCTTCGACGGGCTGGTTTTGGTTACAGGTAATATCGTTTTGTTTTTTCTTTTATTTCTTTGTTTGTATTAGTATTTTTTAAATTTGTATTTTCCTTTAATCGGTTGCCTAACTGCATTAATACTGTTTATATAGTTGTTACGATTGCTTAAGTTCCTTATGGGGTGATTCTTTTAAGCCTATACTCAGTTAATCTTCTTGCATTGGTAGATTTTGTTGTTGCTTAAGGAAATATTTGGAATGCTGAATTATTTCCACAGCTGAACAAACTACTGAAAATGTTATTTGCCCCACCTAATGTGCCAATATTTGGTTGGTCTAAATCCAATATCCTACTAATGAATTTTTAGACTTGTCCACTAATTGGTAATTGGTACTTCACATCCTTAAATTTATCTAATAACTATATGCCGCACCCAGTGAGTACAAATAATTGGGAAAAGTGGAGGGAGGCATTACTTCTACTAAAATCATGAATTACATTGAATAGCAGTAATGTTTTGCTTAATATCTGTATAATCCCTTCATATGAGAGGCATATTTATACTTCCATGGCATTATGGCAGCTGATAAATGATTCCATTATGTCTGGCATACATGGGCAGGATTTTGCAGTCTGTGTTTTGCATCATGATCATGGTTTGATGTTCAGCTTTTTTCATGATATGTGTGAGCAGGGCCAAGTACATAACTGGCACGGTTGGTGTTTTGCAATCAAAACCAGATGGAGGTGCTCAATGGCTTCTTTCTCTTCGTAAATTGGATCTTGGAGAGGCAATTGATGCTCTATGTACTTTACCTGGAGTTGGTCCCAAGGTGGCAGCATGTATTGCTCTCTTCTCTCTCGATCAGCACCATGCCATTCCTGTTGATACACATGTGTGGCAGGTATACTTCTTCATGATTGTAGCTTATTAATAGTGTAATATAATAGTCTTTTACACATTATATTTATGAGCACTGTACTAATGACTTGACTAGGTTGGGCATTGCTTAAATTAGAAACCAAATTGATTAGGAAGTAAGTTTCCAAGCTTTCAGAATTGTTGTGCTTTCTTTTTAACTTGGGCTGTGAGCCACAGAAAGTAGAATTCCGGTTGGAAGTTAACTGCTAAAATCAGAGTACTTCCTCCTTTCTGAATGGGGATGATGGGGCTTTTGTTAAAATCCTTGTAGTATATGAACAGAAACCTGTTTGCTTATTTGAGTGAGAGGCATTTGATATTTAGGTGATGAATTTTTAAAATGCTACAATAGGAATACATAACCTTTATTCATTTGAATTTGCAATTTAAGTCATAGCATTATGGCATGGATTGGTGTAACATTATGTTATATACAGTAAATTCTTATTGATATAAACATCAGGAATTTATTTTTTCTTCTTCTTTTGTATTTTATGCATCCATGAATTTCTAACATGTACGTATTCTTGTTTCATGGAGCAAGATTGCTACAAGGTACCTCCTTCCTGAGCTTGCAGGTGCCCGTTTGACACCTAAGCTTTCCGGCCGTGTGGCAGAGGCATTTGTGAGCAAATATGGGGAATATGCTGGCTGGGCTCAAACTCTACTTTTTATTGCTGAATTACCTTCACAGAAGGCCCTCTTGCCATCACACTTTTGGGATATTGAAGAGAAAAAAACCTGCCAAAAGAAAAGACAGTAATATGTGCTGCAGTGACGGAAGCTATAGTTGAAATTACTGAAACATTAACTTTGGTGACCGGATATTTGAACTTTAGCCATCTAGCCACCTTTACCCGCCTTTACTATTGGCATACTCTTTTTTTTCTCAAGAGCAAGATCTTGGATGATATATATCTGAAGATCAAATGCAAGAAGTTTGTAGGAATTACTCTCTTGTGATGATAAGGATTCTGAAAGATAAAGGATGGGTTTGGTGAGATCTGAGCACCTGGTTGGGGGGAAAAACGTGTGGCCTTGACCAGTTGCTGTTATGAGCATGTTCAGGCCTGTCAGGTATTTTTCTATATTTCTGGAACTATCCCCTCTTTGTTACCCAGAAGAAAATTTTTAATGTCAAGCTTTACTGCAAAATGATTCAAACATTGATGATCAGATAGAACAGCAACAACAATGAATCAATCTTAAGATAATTGTAATTGTTGATGTCCCACTGCCATATCTCGATATTTGTATCAAATTGTTGTCCATTTTTATCTGTATGCAGAATTTAATTAATTTATACTTTGTAGGCATTAATGTAGGAAACTGAGGATTAGATTCTTTGAGCATTCATCATACACTTCTAATGTAACATTTTCAATTATTTTTCTGGTTGTTTGATTGCTTGTGATCATTATATCAATGCATTGTCTCCTTTATGAGGTATAGCAATAGCATTGTCAAATTTTTTTTATTATTTTCTCTCTTGCAAATTAAACCTTATGAATTTGACAACTCATAAGGGCCCTAGAAATAGGGGGACTGATCAGTATCTATAAATTAGCACTCTGAAAAGCAAGAAAAATATAGAATCAGATAAGTATGCTTTCATTTTTATTGAAAAATTGTATAAATTTACATTATTATCCATAATTTATCATTAATTTCACAAAAGGATTATTAACAGGGGTTACTGAGTGGAATCACTTGAAAGCATTGATATATGTATTTACAGACATAGGTTACTAGTATATAGTATGTTCGTTCCTATCATGTGCATTGTGCATCGATTAATAATGTTTTAGGGATGCCTGGACATGGGTCACGACCAAAAGCTTGATCCGGGAGGCGGATGGAACATTTCTTCTTCCCCAGACAAGCCTACAAAGATTGTTGCCGTTGTGATAAATTATCAGTACTAGAGATAGCATAAGAACCATTGTTCCACAAAAATTAAAGTCACATTAGAGGAATGGAAGTTCACCTTTTCAACAATGGCTCTCGAACTAGATAGATGACAGTTTCCAATGGCATAGTTATTGCAATCACCGGATGGAGTTCCAAAGCTTGCAAACAGGATCCTGGAAATATTTCTCTCTGGAGGACAATGGAGCTGAACCTTAGGCCTTCGAGCAAGATCCTTGTTATAGTTCACTCCACTTTGGCTTTGCATTACTGGGGGCAAATGCGACTCAGACACATGTCCACATACTTTTGAAATTGAAATACTGCCCAATGTAATCCGGAGAGGGTCCCCATATTCTTCTTCTAGTAGAACTAACAAGTTTCCTGTAGGTTTCAGGAAGGGTCGCGGTATGTTGTACCTGGAAAAGAATGGTTTGAGCTTAAGCTAAAGAGTTATCGACAGAGCAGGACCTGATCTTAGGTTTTGTCTATTAGTAGTTATTACAGAAACTTTTACCACGTTTGTGAAGGCCTAAGCTCAGGTGTGTGAAGTGAGACCCAATATCGGCCAATGCTCTGGCCATTAACCCAAACTTCACCCTTTCCCATGGAACCAAGGTTCAGTGCAAGCGGATCATTTCCTCCAGGTGCATCGAATAGAGTCTGCCAAACGAAAATGGACATAAAAATCAGGCCATAGATCCCATTGATGACATATTTTACTGGCATAAGAATAACTTTCTCACCTTATACCATGTCAGTCGATGATGTATGCCATGAAACCTATTCCATTGAACTTTATTCGATCCATGTTCTGTAAAAATTCGTGAACTTTCTCCTGACAACCCAACCTTGAAGAAAAAATTTTAACACCATAGCACAATGTAGGAAACTTCTTTGCTATTACAGTCTGTCTTTCAGGCTTTAACAAATAATAAACAGATGTAGCATGAAAATCAGGCTTTAGGAAAATCATCACCTGATATCCCCATTGATAGTTATTGAGATCCTCGTTCTGAATCGTCACGCTTTGTATGCCCGCAGTCTTATGCTCAAGATATGCTCCTGAATCCTTTACATTACAATTGAAACTATTCGTTAGCTCCAACCGTAGATGATAGACTAATAGATGGATCACATAAAACCAAAACTATTGAGTAACTAGAGAGTAGTGACAATGACATGACCACAAGAATGTTTATGGCATGTTCGGCTATCTCTTTCGCGTATATATTCCCATGATTTAATGCTCAAGTTACGTCCTTTAATAATGCATCAAAGTTATGAGAAATAAAATATACAATGTGGAGAGAGAAAAATTGGGATTTAAAGTACCGGAAATCCAACCATAACGCTAAATAAGGAGATATTGTTTGTTCCATTATTCAAGTGAACTGTGTTATTCAGTTCGAAATTCTTCTTCCCACCGTATGCATATCCTAAAGAACAAAACAGAACAAACATGTGAAGTACAGAGCGGTTTCGAGGAGATAAGTAGAAACAAATAGTATAACATGTGGATTGGGTTTGTTGCTTTCTTCCTGATATGACAAATCTGAAAAATTGATAGCAGAAATCCAGCATCTATACATTTTCCTATTTAAATGTCAAATCTTAAGCTAATGGTGTTAATCTTACTTAAATACATAGTAAAAATCATATGATCAGATTGGCGATTTTTAGTTTATCAACCATCAAAAAGAGGTTAAAAGATGAACAAGTTCACCTGTGTACGCTCCATTGACAAATGAATGTAAAACATGGGCATCGGATGTCACAGAAAGTACAGCTTGGGCATCAGAGTCATGCTGAAAGCTGCATTTGCATGGTGAAATGAAAAGCATTTTCAGGATCTAATACGGTTCAAACAAGTTCAACCTGCGACGGTTTGCATCCAAGTTATGGTTACCTGAGAGTGTACCAAAGGTGATCAGATGTATCTTTCGTTGTACTCATATGATCAAGTAAATTTTTGGCTCTTAACTTAGTCTTTGAAAAGGTAGGGATAGGCTCTTTGTACTCTTCCCATCTTCCAGTCGAATCAAACTTGTGTCTTACTGTCATTGATCTTGTATTGTACTGTGTGCTTACCTGTTAAATACAAGCAAGCTGAGATGATTTTCTTGCAGCAAAGTTAAGCAACCACTGAAGAAAGGAAAGAATGCGGATTTGTGTCTTACTTTTGCAGTATTGAAGGCTACGTTCTTGCAGTCTGGCAGAATGCTTATCGACATTGGAGGCAATTCAAATGAAACATTTTGGAAACGGACTCTAGCATTGGTGGTGTTGTCACTGTTTACCAGAAATGCAGCACAGTCTCCTGATGACTTTCCTTTAAAGACATAAGCCTTGACATAACAGATAAAACACAATTTCAATTGAAGTTTGAAGGCATATATTTTTGTCTGCAGAGATTAAACAGACACAAAATTTTGCTTCTCGCTAAGAATTGTTCTCACATCTTGAAGTTTACCCGAAGAGTAAGTTTCATATGCTCCAGAAAGCAGAGGCTTTGTGCATAACCTTATTGCAGCATGCAACTCCTTAAGGTGACCCCATAAAGGTTGCCTAATCAAACCTGAACCCATCAACTAAACAATGTTAACTTTGTTTGAAAGTTTAAAATCATGCCATAAACACAAAATACTCATAGAAGCTAGCATACCATATTCATCAAGAGGTGCTTGATCATAGTAACTTGTAATTATGTATGCAGCAGCTGTTCTTCCGAAATTGGTTCCTCCATGGTACTGTTAACAAAACTTTAAAATGTTGGAAAAGAAATAGTGGTAATATGCATATATAGTAGGGAGCATATGTCCTCTGTGTACATAAAACAAATATATATCTGATGACGAGTATAAGGTAGTAGGAAGAGAGGTTGGTCATACCATATAGTAATTTACATAGCTTCCATTCTTGGCAATGAACAAGGCAACATGAAATGCAATATCTGTGGCTGATCTCAGGAATACCTCTTGACCATACCTTTGCAAGCTTCAAAAGAAAAAACGAAGAAATTGGTTTCTTTAGCCTTTTTCAAATTTCAAGATTAATTAAAGTACCTGCGCTTGTCATACATACAAACTCGTCCAGTTTTCAGTCCACATGGAAGGCTTATTAGGTGAGTTGGGTCCTTCGAATTTTACTCCACATTGAAACCCATTGCATGCATTGATCTGCAAATGCCAAATATTAGACCATGTACTAATGCTATGGATATAGTAAAAATTTTGACATGGGGGATAAATAATTATTCCATCGAAATGATTGAGCTATATATAGCCGTAGCTCAACCTTCTGATTCTTTTGTATCAAACCTCGACCACTAAATCTAGAAATGTTCGGCACAGGTCCACCTTTTTCCTGGATTCATTTTCCTTCTTAGTAAGTTCTTATCAGTCTTCTAATCATTTTTTAAAACCAGGTATAGTATTTGTTAATGGTGACGATAGTAAATAGGATCGATGGTAACAATTTAATGGTGAAAATGGCTAGCCGTTACCCCTTGCTTGTCAACTGTTGTCACTAGATAATCATGTCATTATGTGGCAATTGCATAAATATATAATCATCAACATCAGTCAGCCACAAAATATGGAGATAAATCCCCATTAATTAAGAGTGTAAGAGAAGGAAGAACTAACCACAGGGTCAGGGGCATCTTGCTGGCTGCACATTATCCAGGGCACGCCGGTTTTAAGTCCCACGGCCATGCCTGCCGCCCAGTGAACATAACGCGACCCTTTCTCATCAGGGAAGGCTGATTCTATCCTTTGGTACTCGTTCTCAATCTAAAATGATGCGCATACCACTTGGTTACACCATGCAAATTCCAAAGATGAGATAATAATATTGAGTTTTTCCACTAGGAAATCAAACCTGTGATAGTATGATTGGCCCTCCTTGCGAAGCATATAATCTCTCCGATTTCATCATGTTTACCACCTTTGTCACCCACTTTTGCATGTGATACTGTCGTTAATCAGACAAACATTTTGTTAATAGCCTATCATTGAATATTTTTATTCGTTGTTTGAATTGAATAAATTTTGTTTATGGTTTTTAATTTTTATCTGAAATATTAAGAGAATATTCACGTGACGTGTTATTTAATTTACAATATGAATATTACGTCAATTTTAATAAAATAATTTTAAAAAATAAAATATAAATATTTTTAAAACATTAAAAATCTAAATGAGATGATTCAGAGGTTAAGAATTATAGAAAAAATTATAGAACTTAAGTAAAATTTGCCAGTCTAAATAAGCAAATATAAAGTAATAGATCAACTTTTTTTTTAAAATCTTCTCAAGTTTTTGTAAAGTTTAGCTACCTTGAAGGGTCCGTTGTCGGATCGAAAAACAATCCCAGGGACATCATGCAACCAAAAGGGCAGACCCCTGCACCATCGACAAAGTCATGCTCAGTTAATTAAACCATGGTTGCAGTGAAGAAGAAGAAGAGGATGGCGATGGCCAGCAACGATTTTTACCCATAAGTCCATTCACTCTGAATGAAGGGTCCAATTCTGAGGCAAACATACAGGCCATGGGCTTGGACGTCCTTTATGAACCTTACTATGTCACGCCTTCCACTAAAATCATACTGCAAAAATTATTTTTATAAGCTTGAAATAAATAAAAAAAATGGAATCATTTCTTTATTTGAACTAAATCAATTACATTATTGTACTAATAATATATACTAGAAAAATGGGAAAGAGGCAGCATAGAAATTTCAAGGTGAGTCACCTGTCCTTGTTGGGACTCATGGAGGTTCCAAAACACATAAGTTTGAATCACATCAATCCCTCCTTGCTTTGCTTTGGCTATAAGTGATGGCCACATCTGCAATTAGTATAACCTCTTTAGCTAACCTTTCTTTGATGATAACAAATTTAGCTCTCAAAATATTACACGTTATTCTTTTTAATGTATTTCTAAATTACATTTTCTATTAGTAAATGGTATTCAAAACGTTAGCTTGGATTAAATTAATTCGATCAAGTGTTTAATATATAATTTTTTTAAATATACATATATATATATATATATAAAGAAAAAGGGGAAAAGGTTTCCAAATTTGAGACGTCTTTCTTTCCTTTCTACGTTGGGATTGCACCAACCGCCAAGTAATTGAGGAGCGACAAACTGCATTTATATATGCACGAGATGGGGATGGGGATGGTTGGTTAGGAGAATTTGTCTTATATCGCAAAGAGAAGCAACAGTTCAGTTAGATTACAAGCAATCAAAATAAAGAAACATGCATTGTGTCCTTCACAATTGTTATATGAAATCCTAAATTAATACCAAAAACAGAAAAAAATTATGTTTAACTTCCATACTTTTCGAGCCATTTCAAGTAATTAGATGGGTAGAACTTACCTTTCACGTTTTGAGTAGCAAACTAGGATTACGATCATCTCAATCAAATATATATTTTAAATGAAGAACATCTCAATCATCTTAGTATATAGACTCCACTTTGAAGAGAAAGCCGGATGATTCTGTTAGTTATGGAAAGGGATTAAATTAAACTAAACGTATAGATATAGTACCACACGTCAAGCTCCATGATTTTCTCAACAAATTCCATTAGAAAAGATCTTTTGCTTACCTATCTTTCTAAGATGGTTTTGCGTGAAACGATAGCTAATAAGGCACACAGATTTCTCCATAGTTTCTCAACTTAACAATATATGAAAATATATAGCTTCAAAAACATAAAAGGGTTGCTGCTTGTATGTATACCTCGGGAGTGCTACGAGGGTAGTGGATTGAACCAGAGAAGAGAACTTTATGTTGGCCATCGATGATCAATGATCTTCCATCATACGTTACATTTCTTCCATGACAGCAGCCACAAGCAGCAGCAGCTGCCAGAAAAACCAACCAAAACAACCCTAACATCTCAACAAAACTACTAGTGATGAACTTGCTGGAGAGGAGAGCGTCTGTTTTCTTGCTGCTCTTTGTCAACTTCTCCTTCTATCTTAACTGATACATATATACACTCGGGAGGATTTTATGGACATGCTCTACCGTTTCCTTTTCTTCTTAGGAAAGCAATCTGACAATATCAAATTATATAAAACCTTTTTTTGTTAATTTGCAGTCTTTTACCTTTTTTTAATTATTTTTCTCTATTAATATATGGGTATAATTAAATGGTGGAATTATATCACTGGTACTGGTTTTTGACAAGTGGCACTATTATTATTAGGGTGGAAAACAATTTCTTTTGTTGACAGTATTCTATTTTGTGCATTTAATATAAAAAATAAAGTAGTTGATGGTGATGACTGTATCATTAACTAATTATCTTATCTTGTAATTTTGTATAGCATCTATTATAGATCCTTAGATGTTATTCTATGTTATTTAATTAATGAAAAGTTAGTATTCTTTTTGTCTGTGTCATATTACAACATTTAAGGAGGGGAATTAACTGATATTATTATTGCATTAATTCTGTCATTTTCCATTATTAAAATTTTTAGGACATGCAAGAAGGTACGAAAGGTGCCCAATCTCATATTTTTAGTTCAATAAAAAAAAAACATCGGTAACTTTAATTATTTTTAATTATGAATTGTAATACTACACATTCTAATAATCACTTTACGTGTGTGTGTGTATATACATTAAAGTAAAATGAAATTTAAAAAAATCTTACATGATTATATATAATTAATAAAAATGTCTCAATATGCCATTTGTTTATAAAAAGTGGAAACAGAAAAGATGTATATATTTTTTAAAAAAAATTCAGTATATATTCAAAATAGAGAGAACCAATAGTAAAACATGTTCATATTATTGATGGCATGTATTTCTATACTTAGTCTTAGTCACATACATTGACACATAAAAAAAATGCATATTCTTAAAAGGGACCTATGTTTAAAGATGATTTTAAAATTTCACAGTAATTAATATAGTATAAAGTTTTAATCCTTGTTTGGTTAACCTGGGTTTTGGCCCATTGGTGAAAGGGTGTGGCAAAATCCTGCAAAATCATAGGATTTTCCCTTCAAGCAAAGGGATAAGAAGAAATATCTCATTGATTTTAAAATTAAAAACCCAAAAAAGAAATTAAATTGTTAAAGTAATTTTAAAATTTTGGAATGTTGCTGATCCTCCTATGCATAAATTAAGGAATTAATTAAATTTCAAAAAAATGTGATTGAAAAAGATTAAGATATTTTAGATGATTTTCAAAAAAAAGAAGAAGATATTTTAGACGATTTTATTCAATCTGACAAAGAAACAACTTGATAAACCCAAAATCCCACAAAAATCTTAACCATTTTTTCTATTTCTGTTGTAAAGAATGCATTATAGGAATAGTGTTTAGTTAGATTTCATCCATTCAAAAATGGCATGACATGTACATGATGAATATCTTTTATTTTGCTCTCTTTTTCCTTCTTTTGTTCATAGCATTATATTGCGATTTACAACCCACTTTCAATGAGAATTACATAAATTCTTTATAGCTTTAATATTGACTAACAGGTTAAAAAATCTAAAAGGGTGAACCGGTTTCATATTGAATCAATTCTTCAATCTTTAAAATGCAAAAAACTAAGCTATACAAATTGTTCACTCTTATGTGCACTGTGCATCAACCAACAGGGTTTTTGGTATGCCTGGACATGGATCATCACCAAATTTTTGGCTCCAAACAGGGATGGAACAAATCCTCTTCCCTAGACAAGCCTGTCAAGTTACATTGCAAGAAAAACCAGAGTCAATATATATATATGTAAGCGAAGTAGAACTGAACAACAACAGATGGTGTAAGCTAACCTCCTCAACTATGGCTAAAGAGTTAGATGAGTGACAGCTCCCAATGGCATAACTTCCACAATCACCAGAAGGGTTGCCATAGCTTGAAAACAAGATGCTGGAAATGTTCCTTCCTGGAGGACATCGAAGCTGAACTTTAGGCCTCCTTCCATGGTGCTTCTCGTGGTTCTTTTCTTCTGTTTTGTTTTGTCCTCGCCATGAAATAACTGGTGGGAGATGCGAATCAGACACATGACCACACACTTTTGTGATCGATATGGTGTCTACGGAAATACCAAGAGGGTATCCATTTTGTTCTTCTAGGATAACGAGTAGGTTATTGGTTGGTTTGAGGAAGGATCGAGGTACATTGTACCTAAAAAAATGAAATTCAAGATCAAACATTATTTAAACAAATGTATAAAATTCTGTTTCAATCATATGAGGCATGCAATTATTCAAGAAATGCCACTTTACCATGTTTGTGAAGGACTTCCCTTTGGGGTAAGGAATGAGACCCAATATCTACCAATGCTCTGGCCATTCACCCAGGCTTCACCCTTTCCCATGGACTCCAGGTTTAATGCCACAGGGTCCTTTCCAACTGGTGCATCAAATAGAGTCTACAAACAGCATTTAGTAGAAATTAATGAGGATTATCTATGGTTCATTATGTTGAATAAATTTACAGCTTCCATACCTTGTACCACGTTAGAGTTCGATGAGTAGAGCTTCCATAGGTATTCCATTGTATTTTGCTTGATCCAAAATCTGTGTATACTTGTAATTTCTCACCTAACAGCCCAACCTTCCAGGAAAATTTTCAAATGTATGGGTAAAACATTTCAGTCATCAATCAATATTCTATCAGTTTTCCAACGATATTACAGATCAAGGTGACAAATTAACTTCTTGAAAGTTGCTATTACATCGATTCAAATTCTGTGAAATTAAATACAATTTTCTGGGTCTTTTCTTGGTGAAAATATCCAGATATCCCATTTATAGCTGGAAGCTGAACCTTAGATATTGAAACTAAAACCTGGGAATTAAAGACAATAACCTGATATCCCCATGAATAGCTGGTAAAATCTTTAATTTCATGTTCACCCTTGATGATCACTCTACTTACTCCCGCCACCCTTCGCTCAAGGTATGCTCCTGAATCCTTTATACCACAAATAAAGGTAACCTATTAGGATCAAGGTGACAAACATAAATTCTATTTAGTTACTCATTAACATATGAGGAAAATTAGGGAAGAATAATCGACAATCACCGGTAATCCAACCATTCCACTAAGCAAGGAGATATGGTTTGTTCCATTACTTAAAGTAACTTTCCTCTCTAGGTTGGGAGTTTTAGTCTTATAACTTCCATGAGTGAAACCTAAAGAAGAATGGTACAGTGAAAGAAAACAATTTGTTATTACCCCGTTGCAGGATCAAAGATGATACTTGAGATCGATTTCAATCGTGGAAAAGCTTAAGGAGATAATGAAACTCACCTACAGATGCTCCATTTACAAAGGCATGTAATACATGTGCAGAGGAGGTCACATTAAGCACATATTGGGCATCAGAAAAATCATTTTGAAACCTAAAATATTTAAATATTACATAATAAGTATTTTATGATATGAACACTGGTTTTCACTCGAATTTCACCATTAGCTCTGCTTAATGGAATAAACTCCTTTTGGCGTACCTGAAAGTGTACCAAAGATAATCAGAAGTATCCTTTGTTGTATTCATGTGCTCCAACAAAATGTTTGCTCTCAAAGAAGTCTTCTCAAAAGTGGGGATAGCTTCCTTAAATTCTTCCCATTTTTCAATTGAATCTAGCTTCTGTCTTGTTTCCACTGCTCTGGTGTTGTATTGTGTGCTTACCTGTTCGATATGAGCAGAAGAATCTGAGTCTCTCTCTGCAAATTTGTATTTCCTTCTCTCACAAGTAATCTATTTTATAGCTATAAATGATGAAACTCCCCTATATAAGATGCTTACATTCATATATGGTTTAACTTTTAACTTATGAACTTTAAGCATACCTTAGCAGTGTTAAACGCCTCAGTCTTGCAGTCTGGCAGGATGCTGATTGACTTTGGAGGCAATTCATAAAATGAGTTCAGAAAAGTTACTCCAACATTCTTCCTTGTGTCATTATTTACCAGAAAAGCAGCACAGTCAACTGAATTTCCTCTGTAAACAAAGGCCTGTTACCAACATATTGGAATATGTCCTTGATTAATTGCCCCCAAAAGGATTTTAATCAGAATTGAGAGGAAAAATGATTAAGTTCCACCGATGTTCTTACTTGTTGTGATCGACCTAAAGCCATGGTGGTATATACTCCAGAGATTAGAGGTTTTGAGCATAACTTGATTGCAGCATGTAACTCTTTAAGGTGACCCCATTTAGGCTGCCTAAACAAACCTGAAAGACAACTCGACAAGTTAAAAAAATTCACTCTTTGATTTGAATAAGATAAAAAGCGATTTATACTTACCATACTCATCAAGAGGAGCTTGATCATAATAACCTGTCAGCATATATGCAGCTGCATTTCTTCCAAAATTTGTTCCTCCATGGTACTACAAGTTATTGAAGCTATGCAATTAGTTGGATTTATTTTTCATTTCTTTATGACTATTACCTCAAATCATATGTGCATTACAAGTTTAACCAGGTAAAATAAGCTATTAATATCAGTAACCTGCTAATGAAATTTGAAACACAATCTATTACGATTTTTAATATTGATAGAGGATTGCCATACCATATAATAATTCACATAGCTGCCTTTCTTTGCAATGAAGAGTGCAACATGGAATGCTATGTCTTCAGCTGATCTGATGTCTACGTCATCTCCATATACTTGGTAACTTCAAAAAAATTTCCAAGCTCATTATTAAGCGGGTGCAAAATAGTAAACAGAAATGCAAAATGAAAAATCAGGACAAAAACATACAAGCTTGTCCAGTTCTCTGTCCATATTGCAGGCTTATTTGGTGAGTTGGGTCCGGCAAATGTTTCTCCACACCGCCTCCCATTGCATGCATTAATCTATCAATTTGCCCAAATTTCAACAAAAATGAAAAGCACAAGGGAAAAGAATAAGAAAGGATTTCATCAAGGAAATTCAACTGAAAGATAGAGTTCAAATTATTTTCTCAAAGTTCTTGACCAGTGATTGCTATGGAATCATGGTAAAAACACCGACGATATACTTTTGAGAAGAATCTGAAAGTAACTTTTATTGCTTTCAAAATTTGTTTTTTAAGCATAGAATCCGCTAATTAAGCTTGAAACTGGAATGTCCAATTAGGTGTAGTATCTGTTCAAAGTAATTGGAGACTAACCACAGGGTCAGGAGCATCATCTTGCTTGCACATCACCCATGGTACGCCAGTTTGAAGCCCCACAGCCATTTCTGCAGCCCAACGAAGATAAGTAGGCCCTTTCTCTCTAAATGCTGCTTGTACCATTCCATACTCATTTTCAATCTATATTAAAGCAACTTTTAGAATCACAGAGGATAATATTAGTTGAAAAGAAGGTGCAAGCTTATGTTTCTGGTCTTTAAACCTGTGACAGAATAATTGGCCCTCCTTGTGAAGCATACAAATTTTCCGCTCTCATCATGCTCACTATCTTTGACACAAACTTCTGCATTTGGTACTGCCATTACACCAAAAATAGGAGTAGTATTAGTGGTAACATTGCCTTCAGACCCCTGAACTGAATATTTTCCATAGCCAGTGAGAAACTGAAGTATACTAACCTTAAAGGGTTCATTATCTGATCTATAAACTATCCCTGGAATGTCATGCAACCAAAATGGCAGACCCCTGCAAAACACTATTGTTATGCCTTGGAAAACTAACTAGGACTCGGATTTAAGTATTGCAGCAAGTAATCTGATTACCCGTAAGACCATTCGCCCTGAATGAAGGGTCCGATCCTAATGCATGCGTATAGACCTTGTGCTTGAATTTCCTTAATGAACCTTACTATATCGCGTCTTCCACTAAAATCAAACTGCAGAACGATGAGCATAGCAGCTTTAGCATCTACATTTTTTCCCTCTTCTTTTGTTCAACATTAATGGAAAAGAACATTATAATTATCAATGGTTACCTGTCCTGGTTGGGGCTCATGTAGGTTCCAAAATACCAGGGTTTCGATGACGTCTAGTCCTCCAGCTTTGGCCTTGGCTATCAGAGATGACCACATCTGCAAATTTCAATTACATGTTACTATTATCATTAAAAAAATTTAAGCAGTAATCTGAAATTTCTGTAAAAGATAAAAAGATAAAAGACATGTATCGACACGTAAAACGAATGAAGTTACTTGTGAATTACTCTATTCAAATCATTATATATAGCTCAAGTAATAATCAGAGACAAATTCAAGTATTTTGATATTTTCTTTTATTAATTATTGAATGTATTCTTATTTTTTAAATTTGTTAATAGTGTCATATATAAAAAATATTAAGTGTATAATATTTATTTACATAATACCAAATTTTATTCAATTTTCAATATTTTTTAATAAATCGATGATAATTTAATCGAATTAAGTCCAACTTGAATAACTCCATTATATGTTTGAACTAAAGGGCCAGAGCTTGATCATCATAATGATAATCGACCTCTCACACATCATGCAAAAGAAAATAAAAAAAATATATGGTAAGTCATGGCAGTCTGTCAATGTACCCAAAAGGAGATAATCATGTAAAAGTTTGTTTGGTTTGTCGAAAATTGGAAAACAGAGGAAAACAACGCAGACCCTAAAATAATATCAAAAGAAAACAGGGGATGACACCATTGTCACACGTTCTTCTTCAGTCAATTTAATGATAAAAGAAGAGGTCAAATGGGAAATACCATAGTGATACCACCAAAAGTATTTGACACGTTTATAGTGGAGAACGTGGAGAACAAGTGGCAAGTTTTGTTTAGAGAAATTGACAAACTCAGTCTAAGCAAGTCATTGATGGATTTGTTGAAAAGATCAACCATCCCAAAACAATATGGTTTGGCAAGAACTCGTTGCCCTGTTTTCTTTTCCTTCTAGTGATTTGACTATTTCACCAAACAAGTTTTTTCCAGGATTGAAAACACAGCCTCCCTTCCTTTCAAACGGACCTAACAGCAATAACTATGCAAGAAAAAGAAAGGAAAGAAAAAGATTAAAGATATTTACCGAGAGTTAACGTAAGAAGTAAAGAAGATTAATACCTGAGGAGTGCTACGAGGGTAGTGAATTGAGCCGGAAAACAGAATCTTGTGTTGGCCGTCGATGATCAAAGATCTTCCGTCGTACGTTACATTGCCACCGCTTCCTCTACCACCAGATACAGTTAAAAGCAATCCAAGAAGAAACAAGAACCATCGCCCCATAACTCGGAACCCTTTTGTTCTATTCTCTTAAACACTCCTTTCCAGACCCGTTTGATGCTTGTGTTTTTCTTATGCTACAAAGGGTTTGTTTAACGTGAGAAAAGCCCTTCCACCAACTAAAATATCTGACAATATTCAAACTGGTTCTTGAGGAACTTATGGGAACAGAAAAGGAAAGCCAACTATCTCATTCACGTCGCAAGGCTACAATGACAAAACAGGATCTCATTGCGGTCGCAATTGCCATATTAAGTGGCATTTTGCATTGATGTTATATTTTTCCTTATTTGTATGTTGAAGCGTAATTAAAGTCTTGAGCTGATTGCATGGGAAGTTCACCAAGTTTTTCTAGCTGCTTTCTTCCTTTCTTTCTTTCTTTTTTACAAATGGGTTAATCAAACCCATCAGGGGTCCAATTCGGTTAACCAAATTGACCAGATTTCTGAATAATATATGACCATAATTCTTTTATCTTTTAACGAGGGAAACAAATCAATTTGGTATTAATGTAAACCAAATATGGTTTTTAACTACTTTAAATGGATTTTTGACTTAGCGTTTGTTTGACTTAATTTTTTGCTAGTTTATCTACGTAATCAAAAAGAATTTTAAAAAACTCTTAAAAAAACAGTTTTTTATAAAAAAATAAGAAAAATCATAAAAGAAATTTAAAAAAAAATAATAAGTCAACTTTTTAAGAGTTTTTTATTTTTTTAAAAATGTCCTCATCTATTTGAAAGTTGCTGTATCTTATAATTGCAAAAGCATGTTATTAACGTGGTTTACCCACTAGAAAAGTGGAAGTGAGTTCCTATGCTGAGTCATTGACCACTGAATTTTCAGAATTTTGGTTTGCTCACTCTTAGGATATTTGCAAAGCAGGGGCCATGTCTTCAACAACTCACTTACGCTAGGTTTGGTGGAAAGAAAAGAAAAAACAAAAAGAAAATTTGTTTTAAGTTCATTGGACAAGGGTTTTATACCGACGACTTTTCTTGATCTACCCAATTACTATCAACTTATCGATTTCATTTTTTAAATAATATTTCGTTTAAATAACAAAAAATATTATTTTTTAAAAAAAACGTCTTCTTTAGAAAACTACTTTTCGATTACCAAATGGAGTCCAAATAATTAAAACAACATCACAATTGAACCTTAGCTCTTGCTTTGCTTAGTAATAAATTGAAAGAAAAGTGAAAAGTACTAAAATTTAACTCATTTGAAAATGAACAAATGATTATTTAGCAATAGGTGTCTATTGGACCGGAATTTGGTTGGGTCTAATTTAGATCGATTAACGTATTTCATTAATAAATATTATATTTTTTAAAAATTTAATTTTAAAATATATTAAATATAATAATTGAATTGATGGGCTGAGATGAACTTGACTTTGAAAAAGGAGATCCAGTACGCTTGGTCCGGCCCATCATGGGGCACCTCAAGGTTGAACTATTGAAAACAAATAGTAAGCCCAGCTAGCAAAAGACCTTTGTAGCGAAAACAAAAGGAAGCCCAATATCGGTGTTGGGTCAGGCTCGAAGAGAAATTAAACTCAGCCCAACACTTTCTCCAAAAGTAAAACCCTCTGTTTTTATTTTTCATTTTTTTTTTTAAATGAAGAGCAAAGCTTGAATCATTAGAAACTGGAGTGACCTCCAAGCCATCTGACAGTCTTCTCCATTTAAACTCTCTCTCTCTTTGCTAAAATCATTCTTCTCGCGGAATCAAATTTAATAGCATAAACCCTAAATTCTTCAATGTCGGTAAGTCTCATTTCTTAATCGAAATTAGTTTTTTTTTTTTTTAATTTCTTAGTTGAAACCCTATTTCTCCGAAGCTTAATTAAAAATTAGTTTTTGATGGATGATGCAGATCTTCGAGTACAATGGGAGTGCCCTAGTAGCGATGGTAGGCAAGAACTGCTTCGCCATCGCCAGCGATCGGAGACTCGGCGTTCAACTCCAAACAATCGCCACCGACTTCCAGAGGATTTCTAAAATCCACGATCGCCTCTTTCTCGGTCTCTCTGGCCTCGCCACCGATGCTCAAACCTTGTACTCCCTTTTTTTTACCTTAACTTTTCCCCTGTCTGCTTTCTATTGTTTAAAAATTATTATATGTTTTGTGGTAATTTTTTTTTTAATTTTTCAAGGTATCAAAGGCTTGTGTTTAGGCACAAGTTATATCAGCTAAGAGAAGAGAGGGACATGAAACCTGAGACTTTTGCTAACCTTGTTTCTGCTCTTCTTTACGAGAAAAGGTTCGTATAAAAGGCTCCCCACTTAATCTTTTGATTAGTTCAATTAATTACTGAGATTAGATTCTTTTAACGTTTTAGCTTAGCTCTTAGATTAAGGGAGGAAATGGAAAGCCTTAATTTTGTTTCGTATTGCCAAGTACCAACTCTTGATACGTTCTGCATTAGCTTGATGGGAAAAAAATACTGGGACGTAAACTATTTTTAAAATGATAGGAGGAGTAATCGAGAATTGGTAAAATGAGCTTAGTTGCTATATGGTGCTTACATTATGCATAAGAGTTGTTATGGATAAAAGTACATGTTTTTTCCTTTTTAAAACATGAAGTTGGGCACAGGAAGAATTTGCAATATGCATCACAAGGAAAAAGCCTTACTTATGCCGTTGCTTGGCTAAGTGTCGCTTCATCTTATTCTGCGCCTTGAAGGGAAATAATTCACTTGTCTTATGATAAAAACTGAGCGTCCAAGATAATTGTTGACTGCCCTTTTCATGTTTAGCCTCAAAACCTAACATGTAGTTCTCTTCTTTCCCTCTAATCAAATTGAAGCCCTTCCTTGATAACATGTCAAGCTTGAGAGGAACTCATAGGAATTGTTTGTGTTCAAATGGGAATGACTTGAAAGGGTCCAATTTTTATTTGTAACCGATACAAGTTTTATGACATTTTTTTTTCTTTTTTCCATAGGTTTGGTCCATACTTCTGCCAACCGGTAATTGCTGGATTGGGAGATGAAGACAAGCCCTTCATTTGCACCATGGATTCCATTGGAGCCAAGTAAGTAGATTTTATTCTCTCTTGTATTTTGGAAGCAAAAAGGATGAATTTTTCTTAGATGCTAGGTATAATTTATTTATTTTACTTATAATGTAGTATTTACCTAACAATGAGGGTTGTTCTATAAACAAATGCATGTAACTTTCTTTCAGTAAATTTTCTGTTCTAATCTCTTTTGTAGAAAAGGAAGAAAAAAACAAAAGCTTTTTTTCATGTCTTAAGAAGCTGAGCTTTTACTCTATGATAACTGATTGTCTAGACACCTGTGACATCAAAGAGAGGAAACCAGGAATTTTGGCTCTGTTTAGTAAAAGAATCTCACTCTTATTCCAAAACCCGAAATTTTGGTGCTGTTTAATAAAGAATCCCATTATGGTTCTATCTCCAACATAATCAACCCTTTATAAGCATGATCCTAGACACTTAACAAACTAGGGGCTTTGGATCTCAATCAATAGTTGCATGATTTTAGAAAAAGTCAACAGCAACACTTCTAGGCCCTCTTTGAATTCTTTGCTTTCCACTGTACCTCACATAATGAACTGGAAGAACCTGTCCCCAAACCCCCATCTCCATATAATAAATTTTTTTTCAATAAAAGATGTTTATTTGTAATTTTGTTTGTTGATGTTAATATTTTTAAGAAACATATACGTTTAAATGGTTGTGCATGTTTTATTTGGTTTTCAAGGAAATAGGAAATGTATATATTGATTGCGTTAAAAAGAAAAGTTCAAAATGTTTGGTGGTCAGTGGCTCTTTAAAATGGAATAGCTATTGAGTTTGATTTTCACAGGTCATCATATGCCCATAGATAGCTGTTACCCTATTTTCTTTTCTTTTGGAACTTCCTAGTTGGAGTTGCAGCTACCCTTTCTAAAATAGCAATAACTAGCAGAAGAAATATCCAAGTTATATTCTGTACCAGTAACTTAGGTTTGGAATTTTGAGTAGCAATTATACAAGTATTTCCAATTTCCTTTGATGCCATTGAAAATTTTAGAAAGATGATCTCAGGCTTGATATTTAAATGTATAAGGATTTCTGGATGAAATCACAGTTTGCCATGTGTCATTCTTTGTCCTCTCTCTCTCTTCATCAGATATGTCTAATACATGCCTGTTACTGGGTTCATACGAACTTTATCACATGTTAAACTCTGATATATATCCAGTATTTTGCGTTTCATTGAGTTCGATTTCTGCTTGACAGTACTATTTTAAATCTTATGGTTTGAATGATTTTTTAATATTTTGATGCAAATGCTGAAACTATTTTGGTTTTTATGTTTGCTTTCTTTGAAATGCAGGGAGCTTGCAAAAGATTTTGTTGTAGCTGGTACTGCCTCAGAGTCTCTTTATGGTGCCTGCGAGTCAATGTTCAAGGAGGACATGGTTTGTCAATTTTTTTTATTTTCCTATGCTCAGACTAACACATGCATAATAGTGATGAATCTTTTCGAGAAGTGTAATATTTCATTGCTTATATGCTTGTAACCTACAAGCTAAGACATGGTGCCCATTTTTGGGGTAGACATGACTACACTTTATTGTGTCATAGTTAAAAGTATTGTGGTTGTTAGCTGCAAATCATTCATGCCAGTAATAGAATTCACGCTTTATTGACTCATTGTTTTCTTTGTATTCAGGAACCTGATGAATTGTTTGAAACTGTTTCTCAAGCACTCCTTTCATCAGTGGATCGTGACTGTCTGAGTGGTTGGGGAGGACATGTCTATGTTGTGTAAGCATTTTCAAATGTTTTTTTTTATATTCTTAGTAGCATTCTTTTCCTTAGTTCATATTTATCAAAACCTTACCCAAGAGAATCTGGTCGCTATTTGAACCATCCAAACTCTCCCCTTCCCTGATGGAGAAAAAGCAGTGTTTAGTTGTTTTCTGACTGATAATGTCTGGACAGCTAAAACTTAACATTTGCAGTAATAGCTAATTGGTGCATTTTTAATATACATTTTGCAGCACACCTACAGAAGTAAAAGAAAGAATTTTGAAGGGAAGGATGGATTGAGCGCAGCCAATTGTCTTTATCTTCCCCTTAGCCGTCAGCCTTTAATTGCCAACTATATAACTTTCAGTTTTATTTGTTTATCAAGGCTGTTGATCGTGAATGCTCGAATCTGATGTGCTCTGATAATTCTGAAATCGATTGACTAAGTTTTATATTATTGCAGCGTGGTGAATGTTGTGGTGGAAGTGATATACATTCATGAGTTAAAATTTGTCTTCCTATTGATGTTTCCTAGTTAAATATGCAGACGATATGTTGGATGAATTGGGTTAGGTCCTCTTCCAAAATCTTTGATAGATGAACAATTTGTTCATCTTTTTTAATGATCTGCGCAAATTAATGGTACACTAATGGAATGCGACACTACAAAAGAATACGTGAATGGTGATCTAAGTGTGAAGAGTAAAACAGATTCCTCTGTCAATAACTGGTTCTAGTTGAATAAAATTTATGTAAATGATAAACTGGGTTTTGCAGCTCTAGGGAACCTTGGGCCCAAAAGAAAGGGGAAATGACACTTTTGGTTTGGGGGGACAGTTACCTCGCCCGTTACGAAATGGTGTAGGTAATTGAATCTTCTCCTCTCTCCTTTCATCCTCTGATTCAGACAAAAGGAAACGCTGCATCCTTCAATTTCTCTTCACTGCATAACAAGTGAAACCTTGGGTTTTGTCTGCCACTCAAACAGTATAAACTACTCTCTCTCTCTCTCTCTCTCTCTCTCTCTCTCGTCCAAAGAAACATTTTCCAGAAATTGGGATGACTTGTTTCTTGCTTCTTCAAATTTGGGATAAATTTTCCTATTGAAAATTACACGAAATGATTTTCCAGTGGCTATAGCGTTCAAAAAGCAATGTTAGTCAAAAAGATTGGGGTGGTTATACTTTAGAAGTTCTAACCAAACAACAACGTTATGTTTCATGTAAAAATGTTCGATTACAGAAACAAAACAAGGATTCTTCTGTATATTTCAAGTTTCAACCTCGAATCATTCTTTCCCACGATAAAACAAATGTCAATGGAGTTTGGCTTTTCATTACAGTACTTGTGGAATTTTGACTGTAGATCACAATTATGTTATTCTCATCTTACTTGTGCACTAATGCAGGAGTTAATTAGAACCAGAAAATATTGTCATTGGCTTTTCAAAGTCACTGTCAGCTGTTTGCCCTTGGCCAATAAACAAGTGAACAGAATTGATGGGCAATGTAATCAGTTCATTTTTCTCAGGCTTCACAGACGTCATTGCCAAACTTTTTGGCTCTCCAATTGACTTTCTTGCTGGAAAGTCCTGCAGGTACCCACCTATATTTAATCTACAAATCCAATTCTTATTATCTGTCACAATCTTTTTGGCGGGCGTCTGCTTGTGTGTGATACACAACATTACTAGGAAGAACTACATTAATCTTGGTATCATTAAATTTACGTAGAGCTTTGTCTTTTACTAACTCCAGGAAGTTGGTGTGATTCATATCTCACCATCAAAATTTTCCCCTCGGTATTTCTCAAATTGAATCTGCTTTTTCTTACTTTCTGTTTGGATGATCGTTCAGTTCAGTCTGTGGATCAACATGGGATTTCATATGTTACATAGAGAATTTTTGCGTTGCCAATCTGCTGAAGTTGATCATGGTGTTAGTTCTGTCCTACATTGGTAAGCATGGATAGGATTTAGGCCTAATCTGATATTTCCATCTTGATTAAAGAAAAAAAGGCTCTAGAATTTAATTGTTCACAATTTTATTCACTTGTTCCTTTAACGATGTGCAGTTCTCCTATTCTTTTATCTGCTGTATAAAGTGGGCATCTGCCAGTGCATTGGTCATAGTCTGTGCAGAATGGTATGGGCATGCATGGCATGCTGGTTCTCTTTTTGCGAATTCTGTTGCACTTTCTTCTGCCTTAAGCTTCTAAAGATTAAGAGGATAAATCGAGGGCGTAGAAGAGTTAGAGAATATCGGTTTGATACTGGTGATGAACATGATGATGAAAGCTTTTCATATCGTATTTCTAGACCTACAGAAGCAAGCAGTACATCCCTATCTGGCCGATGGAGAGACTACAGAGGAGTTCACTTACGAAAGTCTTTGAGGCCTAGAAGTCATCGAATAAAAGTGGGGATAAAAAGAGATGCTCTTTATGAAAGAAACCATAGTAAGCATGACCATCATATAAACACAGTTCATGGCATTAGGGTGACACATACATCAAAATTTGCACAGAAAGGTTCAAATCGTAGGGGAAGGGTTCATCATAGAAGGAGATAATTCTGAAAACTAACAGTACGTATTTATCTTTTCAATCTCATGGAAACTTTTGGCTTTCTCCTGGAAGTGGTTAGAATGGTATGGGCATGTCTTAACATATGATCATTTTCTCATCCTCTCCCTGCAGTGGAATTTGACAGAACCATCCTCTCCTTCATTTATATCCTAAACTTATAGTTCCTTTCTTGCATTCGAAGCGACGCAATGCTTGACTGCCTGCAGAATATAGTTTATTTATTCCTTTTCAACCTCTGCTGGTGCATTGATAGGATAGTTCTCATAGCACTTCACTGGAATGCATTATCTTCAGATAGTCCTTATCTTGAATGATATTGCTCTTTCCTAGCAAGAATCAAGTTCTCTAGCATCATTGCCTTCACCAATCAAGGACTTGTCTGAAATTTACTTTTCTCTCTGAACTCTCACAATCTAAAAGTTTTTGGCATGTATGGCTTGGCTTTAGATTTGTCAATTGTCTCCAGATAATTCGATTTCAACGACTATACATGGGGATTCTCTTTGTTGCTCCTACAAGAAAATACGTGTATACGCTTGTATCCATACATTTGCATGTCTATAAGTGTACACACATGTATACTTGTTCTTGAAGCAGGTGGAGGATTGCCCCAAAGATAAGGCAAAGAGTTGGTATAACTTAATTTTATATATACGATGACTTACTTGGTATGTTATACTATTGCTTTGCATAAAATAAAGCTGCCCTCTCTGGGAAGGAAGCTAAATTTCCGGCTACATTTGAGGCCAAGGGTGGTACCAATCGGTGTTTGGAAAACATTCCAACTGGGAAGAATTAAAGAATATTGTCATATACAACGTACTTGGACTTCCATTGCTTCGCATGAAAGTTGCCTGTGTCTAAAGAAAGCCTTTAGCATTATCCCATATATCCCTGCGGATTGGGATCTCTTGTTCCCCTTACTTGAATAAGATCGATGGAAAACGAAGACGCAAAACAATCATCCAAGAGGGTGCCTTTCACCCAACTTGATCAAGTTGACTCTGATTTTGCCATGGCAATGGCATTGCAAGAACAGGAAAGGGCGTTTTCAATGCTCGAAACCATTGAAAGTGATAGCGAAGAAGATGACAGCGAGGCATCCTACGGAAGCAACAACAACAACGACTACGAATATTTCGAAGGCCTGGAAGCTGGAGGCGACCTAGAGTTCCTTGAGGGGCAAGACAGCAATGATGATGAAGACATGGAGGAGGAGGAGGAGGATGAGATTGATCCGGACGATTTATCTTACGAAGAGTTGATTGCTCTAGGAGAGATTATAGGAGTTGAGAGAAGAGGGTTATCTCAGAATGAGATTTCTTCATGCTTGATTCCATGGAAGTTCCAATCTGTTAAGTGCAACACTGGGATTGATCGGTGTGCGATTTGTCAAATGGAGTACGAAGAAGAGGAAGGTGTAGTTGCTCTTCCTAATTGTGAACACCCATATCATTCAGAGTGCATAAGCAAGTGGCTCCAAATCAAGAGGATTTGCCCCATATGTAGCACTGAGATTTCTTCATCCAAGAATGCTAGGAATGTTTAGATGTTTTCATTCATCTGTTTGGGCACTGTGAATTCTTATGATCCCAAGTTTAATTGTACAATTCTATTTGATTGAAAACAAAATGGACAACATGTATACATAGAATTTGTACAAGTTGGAAGTTGGAACACAGCTCAAAGACCAATTTCCATGATTAAAGATTCTTTTCTCCTTACTTTATAAACCTTTTGCTTAACTTTAGCATTATTATTTTATATAAAGAATGCCAAATTTCAGATTAATGGTATGCCTTATTACAAAAAAGTAAATGTTATATATATATATGAGAAAAGGAGATTATATAAATACCCAAAAAGCTTTTCAAGACATAATATATGTATATGGAAACTTAGCAAACACTACTATATAAAACATTGTTTCCTATAGAAATTTTGTCAAAAATTCAATTATTATTTTTAGAAGGGTAGAAAATTTGTCGAAAATAATGTTTTCTCGTAATTTTCACGTCTTTTTTTTTTTGACAAATATGTAACAAAATTAATATTGTCAGAAAATTACTGTTTTTTTAGTGAAAAACATGAAATTTTTATTAAAAAAAATATTTTTGCTAATAAGAAATTCTTTAACAATAAATCTAGAGATGAGAATTTAATGTATATTTGTTGTGTGCTAATAAAGTAAAATGAAAATAGTACTATTTTTCATTTTTTTTGTTTTAATTTTTTTATGAAAATGAAAAGCAAATTTAGTTTTATACGACCATTACTAAATCTTTTGCAACTAACCTATTGACTTATGGAAATCCACATTTCATGTGATTAGCAGATTAAAGTATATATATAAAAACTATTAAAGTATATGAATTTGTATTGTAGTTGAAAAATGGTCCAACAGAGATAAAGGTTAGACTTTTGCTGTATCATTTATCTCCTTACATAATCGACGTCGTTGGTTTCTTTATGTATCTATTTCATAAATCTTATCTCATTCAATTCAATTTAAGATTAATACTAAACTTTTTAAATTATAATTTTAATCCCTAAAATCAACTTTTTGTCCGCGTGCGTAAGAAATAAAAAATTGCGCCGCCGCACTCTTTGTTTCTCTGCCATGAACGAACACGCGTGCGAAATCATGGAAACCTAAGAGAAACAATGGAGACTTCATGTCCATTCAGACCTTTTCCATGTCTAAAGTAATTAGGTGCAATAATTAGGTCCCTCGTTTGCTTCTTTTAACTTAGCTTCAATCCCAAGCAAAATAATATAAATCTGACCAAACACAAGAAAACAAAATGTTTGACAAATCCACATCCAAACGTTTTGAACAACAATCAATTTTTCCGCGACCCTCTAAGGTCCAAAGTTGTCTGTATCACGGGCTGAAACATCATCATTATTATTATAAGATTTAAAGTTATCTACATCACGAATCAAAATTTAAATTTTAAAAAAAAAAACTATATTTTTAATTCCAAAAATATATTTAATAAATGATAAAAATTTTATATTTATATATTTAATATCTGTTTTATTTTTTATTAATGTAAAATGTGTGACAGTCTACACCTTTATTTATACATAATATATTTTTAAGCTAATCCTATTCCTACTACCTCCATCCATCGTGCAAGTAGGGCAAAGACTTTGCTCCAAAACGACAAAATTATATATTTGTAAAATAAATATTATTATTGTTTTAAATATTAATAAATCTTTACCTTTTTGTTTTTGGTAAAAGTAAAAATGCAGAATGCAAAAATTAGAAGCGGACGGCAAGAAAACGATGGTGGCAACAAATTTGTGATGGCTTTTCGGAAGGGAGTGCAGATGCATTGAACTTTGGCAGGCGTGAAAACTTCAGTACTATATGCCGACATATATGTTTGTACTGGCCGCCATCAAAGGACCATCTACTGTCATTCCCACTATCACTTCTGTGTATGAGGCCTCCTAATTACTTAAAATGGTGCAACGTTTTTCCATACTGATAATAAATATATCTATTTGCAGAAATTAAGACACGTGAGGGTCTACCTATTGGCAGCTCCGGAAATTTCCAAAATTAATGGCTGCGGCTGCTAGTGATTATCCATGCAGGCGGACAAACAGCGACGGGGTACGACGGTTGGCCGCCACCCTTCGTTTTGTCAAAATGCGTTTTTACACACAACAATTTCTCTCGTTTTCTTATAATTTTTCTAATTTGCCCCTCTAGTAATTTCGAATTTATCATTTAACACATTAAAATTGTCTTACTACTTACTTGACTCCTTAATAATTATCAATTATTTTTATTTCGCAATTAAATTTTATTTAATCCTTGAGTTATTATATATAGCACAAATTTTAAAAGCACTTTTCTATATATTCCATATACATTTATCTTTTTTTTTTTACTTTTCGCAATACTCTTTTATATATAATTAGTTTGAATATTTCAGTATACATTTTAAACATTATTTTTGCATGACATTTTTTAATTTTTTTTATATAACGTACTATCAATTAAAAATTTAAAGAAGTGAAAATGAGAAAATAAGAAATCTAAATTTCTTTATGTTGAGAAAAAACATGTATAATTGATCGTTAAATCGAATATCCTATTTCATAAAATTATATTTTTTATATAATTATTTTTTATAATGCATACTACGTGAGTAGCATTAATTAAACGCAATAATACAAAAATCTTTACGTAAATAAACTTTAATTTAATATACTTATTTTAAAATATACATAAAAATAATTAAATAATAAAAATTATTATTCATTTATTTTTCCTGACTTAATTCTTGCTAGAAATGATATTAACTAATGTATATTAACCCTCCTTCACTTTTAAATCTAGCTCTATCCTTGAAGAGAGAGTTTGACAGTGGTCTATGAAACTTAAGAAATTAGTCAATTGAACTTAATTTAAAAAACCACACTTTATAATATATCATGCATAAAAAAATATGTTACGTCAAATAAGTGCAATTAAAATCTAAATTTGCGGTAGTGCATTTTGTTGAAATTGAAGTTCAAACTTCTGGTTAGACCATCACATCATCTTGAAATGTTATAATGAAGATGGAAACTTAACAATTAATTAAGAAAAAAAATTTTAAAAAAAGTTGAAATAATAAAAAGTTCTTAACTTATATTCAAATATTTAATTTATTAATTGATATATAATTTTTTATTTAAAAAATAAGATTCGAATCTTTATTATCTAATTAAAAAATTAGATAACTCCTAACCCACTGTGAAAATGAAATCATTCAATTAACTTTAGCATATTCGCAAGCTATGGGAGTGAATTTGGACTAATGTTGAAATCATTTTAAGACAATATTGACAGTGTGTGCGGCAATAAAAGCAATATCAGGACAAACTGGCGGCTTAGAAATTTCGTGAAATTCCTAGTCAAAATATTTGAAAAGAAACGAAATGCAAAACGTGTTCATTTCATCTAGACGATATGACAAAATGCTTTCATGTTCTTTAAAATTAATAAAATAATTAAATAAAAGTCAAGCCAACCCCCACTTGTCTTGTTGAACAAAAGTTAGGATTAGATGGTTTTTGAGCAAAATTCTTTTGCTTTCAGACCTGATTACTGATTACCCTTTTTGATTAACTTGTTAATCACCTAGTTTATAAAGCAGAATTATGCCCTACTAGTTATAGAATTTGTAGAAAGTTGATAAAGTATATGTCTTCAACTCCAAACAAATTGACAAAACAAAAGGCAAGAATGAGCCTTTGTAACGTTTAATTAATCCTCCGATTAAAATTCAAAAGAAAATAATAGTCTTAATTAAGTGCTTGTCTGAACATCAAAAGTATTAAGCATGGACCCTTGGCCATGCAACTAGCTAGCAGCATCTCATGCCTTGAACAACTTTTTGGTTTGCTTCCTTATTACAAAATTTTGAAAGCGATATAACTAAATAGTTTGATATAGCATCTCTACCTACCCTATTTACGTAGCACCTCTACCTAACCTTGTTTTCTTTGTTATTTACCTGCTGCCTTAATAAAGTCTTAAATATTTATTGTATTTTTTATAAGTAATCCGGTTGTAGAATTATGTGATTTTAAATATTTTTTTATAATTTATTTATTGTATAAAAATTTAACAATTATTCAGTTTTTTCGATTATGGCAAAATGTATTAAACCTTAAACATTAATGAAAGAACTATAATCTCTTTTTGATAGTATAAATTTTTCTTCCATTCAATTGTTAGAAGAAAAAGAAAGAAATTTGAAGTCTCGAATGTGAAGCTTAAGTTAAAGAGAACTTTTGTCTGACAAATTCTTGGACGGGGATAAACCCTGAGTTTTGTAGAGCTGGAGGACTGTACCGCCTACTAGGGATAACAGGATTGCCACCGACTTAACCGTAAAACATAACTTAGCCGTGAAATACATGTCCTTGTCCTTCATAATCATAAATTTTTAGAAACATAACATAAAATCAATAGTCCTTTGAGTGAAAATAATTTTATTATATTTATATATTCAAGATATCTTTGTAATGATAAAAAAATCTATATTTATTAAATGAAATATATCATAGACATATAAATAAATAAGATCCTTCCACCTATTGTTAATTGATTTTAGATTGAATCTCATTTTAATAGTTTAACATGATATTAAAATAGGTGTTGCTTCCATTCGTTGACCCTTTTGAGATTCATGCCACTCTATCTTTCCTTCACCTAAAAATCCCACATCAATTTGAGGTATTCTAAATATATAAATATAATAATGACCTCTCCTAATGTTGTCAATTGATTTTAGGTTGGATGACTATTTTGAAAATTCAATATGGTATTAAAGTAAGCTTGCTCCCATTCATTAGTTCCTCTGTGATTTATGTTATATAATAGGTCTATTGTCTCTACACATGAGTAAAAGTAATGAAGTGGTAATAAAAGAAATATAATATCAATTAAATTAGAGATATTTTAAGCATATAAATATAATAAGGGTATTTTTTTATTGCTAATTTTCTTTTTATTGCTAATTTGTTTTAGGTTAAATGCTTGTCTTAAAAACTCAACATGATATCAAAACAGACATTGTGTCAAAGTTCACACCAACCTACTTGACCTGCTAAACTCTTGATTTTTTTTTACAAAAAAGACTTTTCAGGTTGAAAATGGTGTAAACCATTAAACGTTAAATCTCATTCAAGTACACAGTCGATATAGCATTTATAACTAACCTCTAGTCTATTGAATTTCTTATATAAATTATAAAATTATAAAATTATAAATTCAAGATGAAATAGTCAAATTTGAATAAAATTAGTCAAATCGTTGTTATATAAAAAAATTTGAAAAAACAGAGATATCCATTTCCTTGCATTTATAATAAAAAAGTTGATCTAAGAGAAATATTAAAATTCAACTATTGAATCCTAATACTCCTAAAAAAAATTAGAATTCCTAGATCAAAGTTAAGTCACTTTAAAATCTTCATTTAAAAAATGATACAAATAGTATATACAAAAAAGTCCACAAGATGTGCACGAGACCTTTCAACTGCATTATTAGTTATTACTTCTTAGATTAAATTCAAGCGGTGAGTAGAAGAATACTAATCTATATTTATAATATATATATATATATATATATATATATATATAAAAGTAATGCTGAAAAAAATATTAAATGATGAAGATAATCATATTTGTTAGTAATATTTTTAAATTGTTATTTTAAATATTTTATTCTTAATATTAAAAAGATTCATCTAATTTGTAAATACATGAGAATTTTAATTTCATAGACTGATTTTCATTAAAAATATTTATAAAATTTATTTTATTTAAATAAGAACTATAGTTGCATTGAATGATTTTCATTGTAAAAATATGTTTTTTAATTCTAATAGAATTGAATAATTTGTAGATTAATATTTGAAATTTGGATTATATACAATTGAAATATTAATAATTGTCTCTTATTTACAGATAATTAATTTTACATTTTAAAAATATTTGTATTTTATATATTTTTATTTGCAAAAAGAAAAAGACAATAAAGAAAACTAGGAAAATTAAATTTAAGAAAACTTGACTTTTCTGGAGACCTCGGACAAGAGATTGTGCGACTAATCTGGAATTATCATTTCTCACGCGTAAATTGGAAAACCGCTTGGTTTTGGTGGTCCACGTTGTCCTTTTTATTGAATTGACAGCTATTTTTATCACCCCACCAATACCATCATGCCACATCACACCACTAAAGGACATTCCCGACATTTCATAAAAATATCTCTATCTCTAGCCACGTCTCTTACTGGAAAGTCAAGGTACCTTTATGTCATGGCTGACGTGGAGACCGATCATCAAGCTTTCAGGAAGTTAGCCACCGGGTCCCGAGACAAGGACGAGCCGTGCTGACAACCATTGCGTGTCAAGCATCTACTGGTCCGTCGTATGGATTTAGCATCTTTGACTGTGTTCAGACATTAAGTTTTCCTTTAACGGCCACCGAAAGTAAAGGTGAAAGAACCACGTCGGAAACTATTTAAGTCCGCGATTCTAAGTAATTTGCTTTTACTGGAGGAAGCAAAAAAAGGGGGTCGCAGAAGTGTGAAGGCGGTTTCGGCGCTTGCCTGGCAACTTCGTTTATCCTTATCCAGGTCGACCATTGACACGTCAAAGTTTGACATGATGTCGTAAAGAGTTGAAATTCTGGTCTCCCCCTTAGTCTTCGTTTTCTCTGGGGGAGGTCAGTCCCGTGCCCACTGCCCATGCGCTTGTTTTTTAACCGGCATTAGATACTCACTCTAATGATCTAATTTAGTTTAAAGAGTTAAATTTGAATTTTTTTAAAAAAATTATTTCTTTATCTTTTCAAATATTAAATATTCATAAAAAGAATTTTTACTTTTTTTTTTATTTCATGTGCTAAGAAACAAAAATAATTTATTACTTTGATATGATCAGACAAATAAATTTTGAGTTTTTAATAAAATCACATTTATCAGTAAAATTATAATAATATTAACAACATCAATTCTTATATATAATATAATTATTACATTTAGCATAAAAATCGCAATCAACAAACTTAATAACTTAATCAAACTAAAACTACACCAAAGTAAAACATTTTGAGATGGAAAAAATAAATTTTATAACCATCATAGAACTTAAATGTTAAAATATTGTTATGCACGAGTAAAATAAAATTAAAAAGAAATTACATTTTGAGATGGAAGAGTTTGTAAAACAAAGTAGACTAAATGGTTTCTATTATCGGGAGTTCTATAAATGGAATGGACATATTAAAAGAGTTGGGAGATGAACCAAACTTTTTTAAATACAGATAATTTAACGGTAGAATAATCTAATTAATTAAAATTCAGCTCTTGGTTTCTTTTTTCATCTTCAAATATCCTTTTATTTATATATAATTTAAGTCGAGATTACATAGGAGAAGACAAATGTTAAAGAGTATGTATAGATATTTGTTAAGATGATATTTATAAAAAGATTTTTTTAATTAATAAATTTATTGTCTGTTCTTGCATTTGGAGAAGATAGTGCATTAAATTCTTAAAATAGAATTTGAACAAACCTTAACAATTACTTATAAAAACCTGATAATTCAAATTCTAACAAACATGCTTTAACTCGTCTCCATATAGTATGCTTTGATAGTAGCACATAAACAAGTTAATTTAATTCATTTTCTTTCAACTCCAGACCAAGATAAATGGGAATGATTTGTTTTGCTATACTTTCTCAATTCTTGCACATGCACTCAATTTTTTTTTGGCTTTTTTTTAGTTCTCAAACTTCCAAAAACTCAAACTATTTTACCAAAAAAAATTAATTATATATGCATTAATTACAACCATCTAGGAACTTTTTTATGCAAACAGAATATCAAATTATGTATTAATTACCTTTTTTTCGGTTTATTGTCATTTATTTTTTCAATATAAGAAGAAAAACATATATGTAGTAGTGTGTAATGTAAACATAAGTTATTCAGTTGTCATTACGTGTTAATATTATAGTCAACATTTAGGAAAATTTATATACAAATGAAAAGCTTCACGTGTGTTAAGGATAAACACGATTCATGCTATTGTTGTTGACATGTCTTAAATCACAAGTCATCGTATTCTACGTACATGTACATCGTTTCTTTCTTTGACTATATTAATTAAGAGTCAAATATTTAATTAAAATTAACTAAATAAAAAGTGATATTTATCTTATTCGTCAGAATTATGTATAAATTGTTAAAGTGTTAATTGTCCTTTAGTTTTTAAATATTTCAAATTTTTAATTAAATGTTGCATGCAGAAAATCTAAGTGGCGACGGGACATGGTATTGCATAATAACTAATCTACTCTACCATACTTGTTTTTTTAATTCAATATTTATTTATTTCCATTAATCACGCTCGACTTTGAACACACAATCACAGAGCAAAGTCGCAGTGTGGTGCCGAGTCACAGGAGCTGATGTGATGACGGCACTACGGGGCTGACGTGTAATCCTCATCCACCGTTAAACTGTCGGCTCAAAATTGAATAAAACCAAACCAGAAATATATAATATTAAAATATATATTTGAAAATTATAAAAATTGTGAAGTTTATAAAGAAGGGGGAGAAAAACAACGCCGACCCCACACGAATCCCGAGGACCGTTTTGGGAGTCTTGTGTGTGATGAGATTGGGGGCACCCCAGTCCAAAACACATGGCGTAAGCAGTGACAAAATCACTCCGCATGTGGGCTGTCGACACGCACGCACTTCACTTCCATGTTCTCCACGTGTCTCGTCCACGCTCTCATCACCCATTCACTCCCCCTAAAAAAGCCCACGAAAACCTTATCACCCACGTGGATTCTAGAAGCACCCACGGTCTCTCCCGCCACGTGTCCCCCTTCTCCCTTCTATAAATTCCTCGCTCTCCCTTGCGTTCTAAGTTTCAAGCGCCGTCACCACATAGAAGAGCAGAGAAAAGAAAAAAAGAAAGCGTGAGAGTGAGGGTGAAAGTATATCTCAAAGTGAAAGGTCAAAAATGACAGCAACAGAGTTACAGTTACCACCTGGCTTCCGGTTTCATCCAACGGATGAGGAGCTCGTTATGCACTATCTTTGCCGGAAATGTGCGTCGCAGTCGATCGCCGTACCTATCATAGCAGAAATCGACCTTTACAAATTCGACCCATGGGACCTTCCTGGTAAACTTTCCTTTTTATTGTTCTTTTTTATCTCTCTAAAACGGTAGAACCAGTCAGTTCTTTTTCATTTTCAATGTGTATTCATTTGTTCTATGTCTTACTTTGGATTTACAGATTTGGCCTTGTACGGAGAGAAAGAGTGGTACTTCTTTTCTCCGAGGGAGAGGAAATATCCGAACGGTTCAAGGCCGAACCGGGCAGCTGGGTCTGGCTACTGGAAGGCAACCGGTGCTGATAAGCCAATAGGACAACCGAAACCGGTCGGGATTAAGAAGGCTTTGGTGTTTTACGCTGGGAAAGCTCCCAAAGGAGAGAAAACTAATTGGATTATGCACGAGTATCGGTTAGCTGACGTGGACCGGTCGGTTCGCAAGAAGAACAGCTTAAGGGTATAACAACTTTTTCTCGTCACTGGTTTAGAGATGTTAGGGGTAAATCGGAGTTTTAATTGCATGATAGACTAGGGACTGGGACGTGGAGGTGGAAATGACCGTTTTGACCTTCCCGTACTTGGGAAAGTTGCCAGCTGTGTGTGCCCCGCCTGTCTTTTACTGTCATATTTGGCGGCCACAAAAAATGGCGTGATTCGTGAATGGGGTGACTGAGCTAAGGACGGTTCTATCTGCCTCCACTGACCAACCTTATGATTCAAAAAAGAACTGTTAAATCTAGAGGTGGAAAGATGCATCGTGGTTTCAGATTCACTAGAGTTTCTCCGAATCATTGGGACCCACAAGAAAAAAAAATTTGATTCTTCACAGTATACGGTTTGGTGCATTGAATGGTTGTACACCTCATACGCATTGAATAACTCCCTCACGACATTAAAAACAGATTGTTTGTTTTGCCTCGTGATTGTGACAACTTTTTGTCACGCTTAGGTCAAACAATTATTGCTTTCCTGTTCAGGAAAATATTCCTTCTTATCTCGACAAAGGTGATAGGATCATTAATTCATCAATTTAACAATCTAAAATCAAATAATTATTAACGGTTCGTTTTGTTTTTGCAGTTGGACGATTGGGTGCTCTGCCGGATTTACAATAAGAAAGGGGCCATGGAGAAACAACCACCGCAGGGAAGCGTTACAAAAAAAGCTAGCGGGATGGCTATTGAGGATAAGAAGCCGGACATCGGGACACTTGGCATGGAATCGCGTGGACCGCCACCGGCTCCGACGGGAACCGTTAACGATTTAGTGTATTTCGACACGTCGGAGTCGGTCCCTAGGCTTCACACGGACTCTAGCTGTTCGGAACACGTGGTGTCTCCCGAGTTCACGTGCGAGGTTCAAAGCGAGCCCAAATGGAAGGATTGGGGAAGTACCAACACCAATGCCCTTGATTTCGCTTATAATTACATTGATGCCACAGTGGATGCCGGGTTTGCTTCCCATTTCCAGAGTAATAGTCAGCTCTCGCCGCTACAGGATATGTTCATGTACCTGCAGAAGCCGTTTTAGACACAGAGAGAGAGAAAGTTAAAAACAGTGAACTGAGCCTCGGCGTATCGTTCGGTAACACGAGACTAAAAAGTCCATGAGTGTACCTGTGTGCGCGCGTAGGCAATAAAATGAAAAAACAGAAAAATTGAACTTGACAGATGGGTGGGTGGGAGTGGGGGCGGCCGTTGGAATTTTTGGGATGCGGTTGAATTGATTGATGGTGATCCGACGGTGGAAGTTGGATTTTATGCAACGTAGAAAGTAGAATTCTAGCATAGGCATGTGTACAGATAATCTGTAATCACGTGTTAGGGGGTGTCTGTACATGATAAAAAGAAAAACAAAATAGTTTTTTGGGAGGGTCCTTTTACTTGTAGGGCTTTCCACAAAATTCTCATATTTTGTAGTAAGAAAAAAAAAAGATTCCCTATTTTTCTTTCAAAGGCTTAGTTTGTCAATTGTCAATGAACCATCTAGCCAATTGGCATCCTACTCATTAATACATTTTTATTTATACATTTTCGGCATTTGGTTTTACCTCCAAATAAAATAATTATCATTCAATCAACGAAATGTTGATTTTATTTGGTTTAATTTGTATTAAATTTTTTTAAAAAAATTATATTATTTGATATATTACGAAACGTTGTTTGATTATGAACGTAATTTGTTTATACTCTGATGTGAAATAATTACATTGGGGAAACGTATAAACAACAATTATGCTTATTTGAAAATGATACCACATAATCATTGAAATTGTGAAAGGTCAGTGCACTAATCTTGCGATACAGCAGGTCAGTCTATTTATTACGATTGTAAAGCTGTAACCTTCTAAGTTTTAATGTCCTTATTATTTGTCTTTTACGACGTGACAAAATTTATTTAGATAATTTGTATATCATATATCAATTTATCTATAAATATATGATATTCTAAAATTAAATTAAATAAAAGTTTGCTATCCCAAGAGAGAGACAAATAGAATGGACAAAAATATAAATTTAAGAAGCAGTTTTTCAAATTTAATTGCACAGGTTATTCTCCAATTTTTTGTCAAATTTTTTTTCGGTCATAATTCTTATAATTATATATATATATATATATATATCAATAGTTAATGGCATATGCTGATTTTGGCNTTACTTATAATTATATATATATATATATATATATCAATAGTTAATGGCATATGCTGATTTTGGCACCACGAGTCAAGTAATATCGACTCAGTTGGTAAATTATTTAAAAACATCATAAAAGATAGAATTACGACTATAAAATAGAGAAGAATTTATCTTTATATTTTCTTAAATAACTCAATTTTTCCACATGCACGAGAGAAAAAAAATCCAATTTTCTACATAATTTATTCTCTTTTAAGATACAACTTCTCTTAAAAAAAAACATTATTTTTTGCGAATTTGTACTTATTGGTAATTTTAATAAACACATTAAAAATTCTTGGGCCTACTTTTGGGAGCCGAACCTAAAAATGGAGCCTTGGTTCACATTGGACCAAGAGATGGGGAAACTGTTTCTCTCTTCATTAGCCTTTCTCATCTGAACCCAAACTATGGTTCAGTATGAAACAAGATCTGGGTGTGTAAGAAATATTGATCCAATGGTGAACATCGAGACTCAAGAGAGATTCTACACCCCCGCACATTGGGTTTGACAGTATGTATACCCCAACTCAAAGAGGAGGGAGGGGAGGGTAATAATAGAGACTAAAAGAGGTTCCAAAGTCCAAGCTCCCCAAATTGTCATCACCTTCAGACCTCTTCCCCACAAATCAAACACACAGAAACCCTGTCTGGCCACACAACAATCGCCAAAGTAAATTATTTAGAAGAAGTTGCAAACATTCATTCCCTTGTGGCTCACAAACAAGTTGGTCCCTGGCCTGGCAGGTACAATAGGGCAAAAGATGAAGAGAATACAGAAGGCCACCTTATCAAATATTTTTCAATCATCTCAACTTTTGTCTACATTACTAAAACAGTTTTTTTCTGGTACAATCATCTTTGCTGATCATGATCTAGGATCCATGGGCTAGCTAGCTAGAGTCCCTGAATTATGTTTTTTTTTTATATTATAAGGTTGCATGGTATTGCAAAGATGATATTCAGCATCCGCGATGTGTACCTTCCATCCCCCGCCCCGTGTGATTGATGAACAAAAAAGTCTTCAAAGCCATAAACAAACACAGATTTAATTAAGGCATGAAATGATACTGTCTCAAGGGGTACTGATTCAATTGACAGCCGCCATCAATTATTCGCAGTGTTGAATGTTTCGAAAAGGTTCTTCAGTATAAAATAATGGGTAACTCTTTAAGATTTGTATGCCTGTTATAAAGCTGGCCTCTGTATCCCATATATAGTTTTGTACCGCGATCAAAGTCGTGATCATAATTGAAAACTCCCTAGCTAGCTAGCAGGAAAAAGTTTCACCTAGGTAATCGCAGTGTCAGGAAATAAAAAAGTGGGGCTACGTTAACGCGTAGCTTACCAGAAGAATACGAGTGTCATTACTTATTTCCATGGCATTCATACATGAAATGAAAGGGATGTGGTTTGTTCTGTTCACGAATGATGAACATGATAGCCTCATCTTTCTCTTTCACTCAACACTATTCCTAGGCTCCACATATTTTGTTACTCCGTATACGCCCTTTCAAGTGGTTAAAGGTGCGTCAGGTTGCTGGTTGTTACACTCACAATTCATTCAATTCTAACCAGTCTTTGCGTAAGCTGATAATTTTATTGCTGCTTCTCTCTTAAAAGTAGAAACATATTTAACTGAGTTTTTAAGTATACATAAAAATAATTATCTCCGACATTGGAATTATTTATTAGACTAAATCTAAGATAAATTAACGATGTTTTGAAGTTTAATTGGTATTTTTTTTCATTTTTTTTATCGAATATTCAACAGGTAGCACCGTATGTACAATTCATAAACACAAACATGGGTTTCAAGGTAAAGTTTAATAGTTGAAACTTGAAAGTATTATCCTCTAGAAAAGGTTTGAAAAGGGGAATATATAAACTTTCAAGACCAAATTTTATGTAAAGGAACCAAGCGCTTTTTAACTGTAAAATTAGATAAATATTGCATCAGTTCAAGGGTGAGCAAACATGTGTTTTTGACTGATAAAAAACACACAAAGGACACCCCACGTACATATGCTTGATTGCAAACTTGCTATGACTCTTTTCTTTCTTCCAGCCTAGAGATGCCCAAGCTTTTCCCACTGTGAGAAAAGTTTGGATTCATGCCATTCTTTAGAAAATCTAGTTTGAGAGAAAATGTAACATCTTTACAGATAAGTACAATTTACGAAGCAATTTGTTTATACATAAAAGATGCCAGGGCACTCTCCATGCACATGCTGTGCTCCTTACAAAATACAGATCCAAGGAGCAATTTCTGCCTTCAACAGATAATGTCAGAGAGTGAAATAACATAAAGGGTTTATTTTACTGTCCTTGCAGTTAGCATCTTTCTCTCAATTTCCATGTACATCCAGATCAAAACTGGCTGCAGCCATTACAGTATCACTTCCACACACACACACACACATATATATATATCATGATCCAACTCCTAGTACGATCCCCTTTTTACTTTTAAAAGAATGACAAGCGGTAAAAATAGAATGCAAATTCTACATTTCTCTTAATTGTTTGTTGAATTAATCCACTTGATTATTTGTTGAATTAATCCACTTGAAATTCAGAAAATAATCCTCAAGTTGTGAGATAACTAAAATAATGTATGATATTTTGGTGATATTTAATCACTTGTTTGGTATTATTTGTTTTAGATCATTTGAGCCTCACAGTTGCATTTACAAAAGATGGTTTATAGACAAAAAATGATATAAACACTTAAGTATCTAGTTTTACTCTTATACATAGTCGATGTGAAATTTACTGTTTCTCTCTGTAAACTTGATGAAATTATTAATCACATTAATTGCAGGAGTCTAAGTAATGGTGTCGACCAATTTGGCATTTGACCAAATGGGTGGTTTAGATCCACCAATACCCATATTTTAATATTTGGATCTGATAATAAAGACTATAGATACTATGGTCATAGACACTGTTCAAAGAAAAATCAAGATTTTGATTGCAACATGCTCCCTTCTGATGTCTTTTTTATTAATTATTAATTATTTAAACCAACAATAGAAATGTATATGACAGACATTCAAAACCTCTTCTGTTTTTTTTTTTTCCCTACTGATCTCTAGACTTAAAAAACAAATTGTGCAGAAGGTTGTTTCTTCTGCTGCAATGGCTTTGTATCCGGATCTGCTCTGTCCAAAATTATTGCAGATGGACATTTCCTCTATTTTTTTTTATTAACATGGGAACAAATCCTCTTCTATGGATCACTCATGAATAAATCTATGTACCAACCGAAGAAAATAGAGAAAAAAAAAATACTGGTAAGCCATATGAATCAATTTAATAAGTGGTATGATAATTTTAATAATTCAGTAAAATATTACAATTACTTGACAAAACTTTAAAAGAAAGATACATGCATCAATTATTAAACAAAATGTTTTGATTTTTTTCTCCGAACTCGTGATGGATAATAATTTTACTATCCAAACCTTATTATAATATATCTTAACCATACTTGATCGGATTTTGTAAAATAAGGTATTCGATTATAAGATACTCCTTAATAAATCTAAACAAAAAAGTCTGACTTTTTTAAATAAGAAAGAATCAAAATTCGAATTGACTTGGAATCTCAAATTTTTTAAGAAGAGATTCCCTAATAACTCTTTAATCAAATGTGAATGTTATTATTATCTTCTTCTTCATTTTTATGAGACTAAATTGTTATCTTTCTCTAATATTTTTGCTACTGAGAATCTTCTTACATCCTCATATGATTGGATGGGACCCTAGTATTAACATGTGATTTTTTTTTTTGAAGGACATAAAGAGTATGGCAGTCAATACTAATAATAATGGAAAAAAGGACTAGCATTAGGGGTTAATAATTTTGTGATTTTAATGGGGTTGATCCAAATCAAAGAACAATGATGGCTACCAATGTTAATCCTAAAGCTTATAATTAATTACGATGTGACTTGCTTTTCATTTGGCCAATAACATGTGGCTTTCTTTGGATCAAATGTTAACCACCACTTATATATTACTCCAAGTCTCAACTACTCCCAGTAGTAGGTTCAAATTCCAACCCTGTTAATTCTCAACAAATTTCTTTATCATGTTCAGAATCTTTAGATTATGAAATTTATGCTTGTACAAAATAGAAAATTTATTCGTATCTTTTATCTATTTAATAACATATAAAAGTTAAAATGTAGAACGAATTATGGTCTTATTATATATTTTTTAAACAACCATTTGATAAGTGTGAAGTTAAGTGATAATTTTTGTAATGTGAATGGTAATGGTAAAATTATGGTCGAAATAAAATATGAAGGACAAAATTACTATACAATGCTTCTGATTTAAGTTGATCTATTTTGCGTTGGCGGTAAAGTTTTATCAATCAATTTGTTATGTGGATGAGAATTTATCTCCTGGATGGTACAAAAAAGACAGTTATTTTGTCACTGTATCTGACTTACTTCACCAGACAGAATGACAGTTAAAGGAAAGGTAAACCTGCAAATCTCCCCTGGCCAAAGGTTACATAAATATTTTTAAAAAAAAATCAACCAAGTTACTAACAAAAAAGGGAACACGACAACCAAGGAACGTTTTTTACTAGTACTACTCCTTCACTAATAAAGGAGAAAAAAATTAAATTAAAAGAAGAAACGAAAAAGAAAGGAAAAGACCCAGACTTTCTCTCTCTATGCTGTGTCTCTATTTATCACTCTCTCTTTCTCTGAACTCTGTCTGATACCTCTGTTTCTGTGTGTTTACATTGGGTAGCGTTCATTTGGGTTTCTTTCTCATACACTGAATTTTAAGGTAATACTAGTGCTACTCTCGTTTTTTTTTATTCCTTGGGTTTTCTTTTTAAAAAAAAAAAAAATTGTATTTCTTTTTTAAAAAAATTATTGACAGTTAAGAAGACACATGGTTTTCTTTGCCCTAGATTCTGTTAAAATCCTTATAGGGAGCTGATCTCCGTACACTTTCTCAATTTTCTTTCTTCTCATCACATTTCCATTGAATAGTAGTATAATACTCTCGTTCATCTTCTGTTATTCTACATTTATTTGTATTCAAGATCTGATTTTTTTTTCACTCAATGTTCATTCTGGGATTTGGGTTTTTTATTTGGATACTTGGAAAACAGAAAGGCAAAAGCTTTTTACTTCGTTTTGAAGTGTGAATTTGCCTTGGAGCATTACTACATTTTCTGGGTTTTAACTGTTTTGGGGCAAAACTGGGTTTAATGTTGAAGAGTTAAAAAAGAGGTGATGCTGCTTCATGCGCTGCGAAGAAGGTGGGTTTGGGGTTACTAACAAGGAGAGGGAGTTCTTCGGCATTTGCATCTTCAGCAAAGGTAACTTCTTTTTCTTTGTAAAGGTATCACTTTGACAGCTAAATTTTGCTTCTTCCGGAAGATATGGAATTGGATTATATTTGGTTTATGTATCAGCTGTATAGTTTTCATATCTGGGAATTGCCTAAAATTATCCCTTTTTTTATAATAAAGAAAATTTTTATTTTCTTTTCCTTATTGATATTGTAATCGTAGGGTTTTGGAGTGCATAAATGAAATTGAACATTTTGTATACTACAATAGAATGAGCTTACTGAAGAAGGCAAATTGGAGAATAAGTTGGAATCAACATTTTGTGTTCTATATATCAATCTTTTGCTGGCTTTCATCTACCGATCCAGTGTTCATTTGGTTGAATATTTGTTTGCCTGATTCTGCAGGAGACCGAGGAGCAAGCTAAAGTGGCTTTTGTTGGTAATGTCAAAGTCTCCCTCCCCTGAACCACGAGATTGTGGACCCTCATCTTCTTCTAAGCCTAGGTGAGTTAATGTGGGTAGTGAGTTTAGTAGAATATTTGAATGAAAACAATAAATAAGTATAACAAGCAAATTACAGAAATAATCTCTATAGTCTTAATCAACCGAAACATCAGGTAGTCAGTTTCTCAATTATTCTGGCAATTCTAAGTGTTTTGGGTTCTATGTTTGTTCTGATTCTGTTAATGCTAATTATTGACAAATGAATCTGCTGTTTAAATCCAGGGAATCATATGGAACCACTGGAGTGGGCGATCCCGATGATACAGTGGCTACAGTTGCTCGTTTTATTGAGCAACTGCACGCCAACATGTCTTCACCAAGTGAGAAAGAAATTATCACAGCTCGTGTGTTGGGTATTGCCAGAGCAAGAAAGGAGGCAAGAACACTTATTGGTTCTCATGGCCAGGCAATGCCATTGTTTATATCCATTCTCAGGAGTGGCACCCTTGTAGCGAAACTCAATGTTGCTGCAACTCTGACTGCATTATGCAAAGATGAGGACTTACGGCTGAAGGTGCTTCTAGGTGGATGCATTCCGCCATTACTCTCGCTTTTGAAGTCTGAATCAACTGAGGCCAGGAAAGCAGCAGCAGAGGCAATATTTGAAGTTTCCTCTGGTGGTCTTTCAGATGATCATGTTGGTATGAAAATATTTGTTACAGAAGATGTAGTGCCAACTTTATGGGAAAAACTCAGTCCAAAGAACAAGCAGGACAAAGTGGTAGAAGGGTTTGTTACCGGAGCTTTGAGGAACCTTTGTGGTGAGAAGGATGGCTACTGGAGAGCAACACTTAAGGCTGGAGGAGTAGATATCATTGTGGGTCTTCTCTCTTCTGATAATGCTGCTGCTCAATCCAATGCAGCTTCCCTCTTGGCCCGATTGATGTTGGCATTCAGTGATAGCATCCCAAAAGTTATAGATTCTGGAGCTGTCAAAGCCTTGCTTCAGCTTGTAGGTCAGAATAATGATACTTCAGTTCGTTCCAGTGCTGCAGATGCTTTGGAAGCTCTTTCTTCAAAGTCAAGTGCAGCAAAGAAGGCAGTTGTGGATGCAAATGGTGTTCCTAGTCTCATTGGGGCTGTTGTTGCGCCTTCTAAAGAGTGCATGCAAGGAGAGCATGCCCAAGCTCTGCAGGGCCATGCGACATGCGCTTTAGCAAATATTTGTGGAGGGATGTCTGATTTGATACTGTATCTTGGGGAACTATCACAATCTTCTCGCTTAGCTGCACCAGTTGCTGATATAGTCGGGGCACTTGCTTATGCTCTAATGGTGTTTGAGCAGATTTCTGGTCTTGATGAGGAACCGTTTGATGTACCACAGATAGAGGATGTATTAGTAATGTTGCTCAAGCCTCGTGATAATAAGCTAGTCCAAGATCGTGTCCTTGAGGCCATGGCAAGCTTGTATGGTAACACCTACCTCTCAGGATGGCTCAATCATGCAGAAGCAAAAAGGGTGCTTATTGGACTCATAACAATGGCTGCTGCTGATGTCCGGGAGCATCTAATACTTTCTTTAACAAGCTTATGCTGTGACAAAGTTGGTGTTTGGGAAGCTATTGGCAATCGAGAAGGTATTCAGTTACTCATATCACTGTTGGGCTTATCCAGTGAACAGCACCAAGAGTATGCGGTACACTTGCTGGCCATCTTGACTGATCAGGTTGATGACAGCAAGTGGGCCATTACTGCTGCTGGTGGGATTCCTCCATTGGTGCAGTTACTGGAGATGGGATCCCAGAAGGCAAGGGAGGATGCAGCACATATTTTATGGAATTTATGCTGTCACAGTGAAGACATTCGTGCCTGTGTTGAAAGTGCAGGTGCAGTACCAGCATTCTTATGGCTTTTAAGAAGTGGTGGACCAAAAGGGCAAGAAGCTTCAGCCAAGGCTCTTACAAAGCTTGTCCGAACAGCTGATTCTGCCACTATTAATCACTTATTAGCTTTGCTTCTGGGAGATACTCCAAGCTCAAAGGCCCATATAATTAGAGTTTTAGGCCATGTGCTCATAATGGCACCACATGAGGATCTTGTGCATAAGGGATCTGCAGCTAACAAAGGACTGAAATCTCTTGTCCAGGTTCTAAATTCCTCTAATGAAGAAACTCAAGAGTATGCAGCTTCTGTCCTAGCTGATCTATTTAGCACAAGACAAGATATATGTGATAGTCTTGCAACTGATGAAATTGTGCATCCTTGCATGAAGCTTTTGACTAGCAAGACTCAAGTTGTTGCAACACAATCAGCTCGAGCATTGGGTGCTCTGTCTCGCCCAACCAAGTCCAAAACTGCTAGTAAGATGGCTTACATTGCAGCAGCAGATGTCAAGCCTCTAATTAAATTAGCAAAAACTTCTCTTATTGGTGCTGCTGAAACTGCTGTTGCTGCTTTGGCCAATCTTCTCTCTGATTCCCATATTGCTGCAGAAGCACTGGCTGAAGATGTTGTTTCCGCTTTGACAAGAGTGCTGGGGGATGGAACTTCAGAAGGTAAGAAGAATGCATCAAGGGCTCTTCATCAATTACTCAAGCATTTTCCAGTTGGTGACGTACTCATTGGAAATTCTCAGTGTCGTTTTGCTGTTCTTGCACTTGTTGATTCCTTAAATGCAATGGATATGGACACCACTGATGCTGCAGATGCTTTAGAAGTAGTTGCACTCTTGTCTAGAACAAAAAAGGGTGTGAATTTAACTTATCCACCATGGTCTGCGCTTGCTGAGGCTCCATCAAGTTTAGAGCCTCTTGTGCGTTGCCTTGCTGAGGGGCCTCCTCCACTGCAAGATAAGTCCATAGAAATTTTGTCTAGGCTTTGTGGGGAACAACCAGTTGTTCTCAGTGATTTGTTGGTTGCAAGATCAAGATCTATTGGTTCACTAGCCAAGAGAACAATAAATTCTGCCAGTTTGGAAGTCAGAGTTGGAGGGGCCGCACTTCTTACATGTACTGCGAAAGAACGTAAACAGCAGTCATTGGAAGCCCTTGATCAGTCTGGGTACTTAAAACCTCTAATAGAAGCTTTAGTGGATATGGCAAAGAGGAATTTAAGATGTACCTCTTTAGAAATTGAGGTCCGAGCCCCAAGGGATTTTGATAGAAATGCATTCCAGGAAGGCGAGGAGTTTGATGTTCCAGATTCTGCTACTATATTGGGTGGAACTGTTGCTTTGTGGTTACTGTCAATACTGTCTTCCTGTCTTTCAAAAAACAAAATTACCGTAATGGAAGCTGGTGGACTTGAGGTTCTTTCTGACAAGCTTGCAAGTTATGCTTCCAATCCTCAGGTATGTCTCTCTCTCTCTCTCTCTCTCTCTCTTTAGTGAATGGTGGAACAACCTCCACTTTTGCCCCACTGTATTACTTGCTCTTTAGGGCGTGCTTGGTTGGGAGGAATGGCTGTCATTCCTCCTCTATTCTCGTTCTTAAGATAAAGTTGTATTTGGTTCAATAGAATGGCTATTTCAAAGAACAGCTATTCCAAGAGAAGCTTGAATAGCCATTACCAAGGCCCCCTTGGTAATAGCTATTCCAAATTGTTGGAAATAAAAAAAAAAGTTGATTAAATAAATATATCTTTTTACAATTTAAAAAATTACCTTATAAAAAAAATACTAAACCTATTTTTTTTTCTCTCTTCCTCACTCCTTGTCTCCTGAAGTGCAGAAGACAAAATTTTTTACTTCATTTAAAAAAAAAAGGTGAAAATATTTAAATATTATTTAATATATTAATATTATTTAACTATAATAAATATTATAAAGAATATTATTTAATATTATTATTTGAATATAATAAATGTAACAAAGAATATTATTTAGTATTATTTAAATTTAATGAAGTATTTTGTCTTATAATATTAAAGATAATTTAATTATAATAAAAGATTTAATTATCTTCTAATACCAAATATTATTAAATTATAATAAAAATATGTTTGTATTTTGGTGAAAATATTATTTAATTATAGTAAAAGTTATTTTGATTTTATTACTTAGAATATTTTTATCTTTTAACAAAATAAATATTTTAATTTTAATAAAGAGTTTTTTTTCTCATCATAGTATTTTTGTTTTTTAATTAAAAAATCTTTAAATTTTAATAAAAGATATTTTTATTATTTACTCATTATTCTTTAACTATTCTTAAAATTATTTCTGCCAACCAAACAATGGAATAAGTAATAATAGCAATCTCTGTCCTATTCTATTCCCATGGCTAATCTATTCCCTTAGAATGGCTATTCTATTCCCATTCTATTCCTTTCAGTGAACCAAGCATGCCCTTAGTGAATGGTGGAACAACCTCCACTTTTACCCCACTGTGTTACTTTACACTTTCTCTCTCTGTATCTATTCATGACAAAAGCAGAACCTACCTCTCTGCAGAAGATGCTGAACAACCTCTTGTTTGGCTCTTTTACATTTTTTGCTATAGTATGAGCACTATTTCACCTTTGGGAGCTATTTTCATGATTGATTTTAGAAAATGACTTCCAGGATAAACATATAGGCGCTTTAGCATAACTGTGAGATATTGGTCTTTGATAATTTAGATATTATTTGGTCAATTATTAGAGGAACAGTGTGAAATATGTTAAATCTAGGTTAGTCTCCCTTTTCAATTTTCCGGTCATGCTCCTTAATGTTATTCTGGCATATAACTACTCCCAGAGTGTGCAAAGAATCTGCAAGCTTAAATACTTGCACTACCTTTAAATAGGTTTCTGGTTGTATTCTACCCTTGTTGTATGCAGTAAAGATTTCTTTAAGAGCAGCTTATCGAATTGTTGCTTTATGTCTTATATACAAGGATGAGGCATATTTGCACTAGTGAAACATGCCACAACTGTAGATTCATAGAACTAAACTGGCAAAGGTATCTTCTGGACGTTAATTACAGAGAATGAGAAAAAGTGAGGAAGAATATAATGTTGACTTGATTGTGGAGTAGAAGTGGGAACATGTGTTGTGAACAGATAAAATATAATATTAATTTATGTATATTCTTGCAATCGCTGCTTAATTTTGTTTTTGTTGATATGATATACCATCATGCATATTCGTACGTAAGATTGCTTGCTGAAGATTTTGATAGCCAAGCTGAGTGCTGCATTTATTTACAGGCAGAATTTGAGGATACGGAAGGTATATGGATTAGCGCCCTGCTTCTGGCTATTTTGTTCCAAGATGCAAATCTTGTTCTGTCTCCTGCAACCATGCGCATAATACCTTCACTTGCTCTTCTGCTGAGATCTGAAGAAGTCATTGACAGATATTTTGCTGCTCAGGCAATGGCTAGTCTAGTTTGTAATGGAAGTAAGGGTATAAATCTTGTCATTGCAAATTCAGGTGCTGTTGCTGGGTTGATAACATTGATTGGCTATATGGAATCAGATATGCCCAATTTAGTTGCTTTGTCCGAAGAATTTTCTTTGGTACAAAATCCTGGTCAAGTTGTTCTAGAACATCTTTTTGAAATTGAAGATGTGAGAGTTGGCTCTACTGCACGGAAATCTATTCCTCTTTTAGTGGATCTCTTGAGACCAATACCAGATAGGCCTGGAGCCCCTCCAATTGCTGTTCAACTCTTAACCCGCATTGCTGAGGGAAGTGATACCAATAAATTAATCATGGGTGAAGCTGGAGCTCTTGATGCTTTAACAAAGTATCTGTCTTTGAGCCCTCAAGACTCAACAGAGGCTGATATATGTGAATTACTCAGAATATTATTTGGCAATCAGGATCTTATTCGATATGAAGCATCGCTTAGCTCCTTGAATCAACTTATAGCGGTGCTGCGCCTGGGTTCAAAAAATGCTAGATTCAGCTCTGCAAGGGCTCTCCATCAACTTTTTGATGCTGAAAATGTTAGAGATTCTGAATTAGCAAGGCAGGCTGTACAACCATTGGTTGACATGCTTTGTGCTGCATCAGAGAGTGAGCAAGAGGCTGCTCTTGTTGCCTTGATCAAATTAACTTCAGGAAATACTTCAAAAGCAGCTATAATGACTGATGTGGAAGGAAACCCACTTGAGAGTCTACATAAAATCTTATCTTCTTCTTCATCTTTGGAATTGAAAAGAAATGCTGCACAACTTTGTTTTGCACTCTTTGGAAATACTAAATTTAGAGCAAACCCTATAGCCTCTGAATGCATACAGCCCCTTATTTCTCTTATGCAGTCTGATACTAGTACAGCTGTGGAGTCTGGAGTTTGTGCTTTTGAAAGATTGTTAGATGATGAGCAGCAGGTGGAGCTTGCAGCAGCATATGACATCGTTGATCTCCTCATTGGCTTGATTTCTGAGAGAAATCATGAGCTTATTGAGGCCAGCGTATGTGCACTCATAAAGTTGGGGAAAGACCGCACACCATGCAAATTAGACATGGTCAAAGCTGGTGTTATTGATAATTGTCTTGAGGTACTCCCTGTTGTGTCCAGTTCATTATGCTCCTCAATTGCAGAATTGTTCCGCATTTTAACAAATAGTAATGCTATTGCTAGAAGTTCAGATGCCGCAAAAATAGTAGAGCCTCTCTTCATGGTTTTACTTCGTCCAGATTTTAGCTTATGGGGACAGCACAGTGCCTTGCAAGCACTTGTAAATATCTTGGAGAAGCCACAAAGCCTTGCAACTCTGAAATTGACTCCCAGTCAAGTCATTGAGCCTCTGATTTCATTTCTGGAATCACCTTCTCAAGCTATCCAGCAGCTTGGAACAGAATTATTGACTCATCTACTTGCACAGGAACATTTTCAGCAAGATATCACAACAAAAAATGCAGTGGTGCCACTGGTGCAGCTTGCTGGAATTGGAATATTGAATCTGCAGCAAACAGCAATTAAAGCCTTGGAAAAGATCTCTGCAAGTTGGCCGAAGGCTGTTGCTGATGCTGGAGGTATTTTTGAGCTTGCAAAGGTCATCATTCAAGATGATCCTCAGCCTCCTCATGTGCTTTGGGAATCAGCTGCTTTGGTTCTCTGCAATGTTCTGCATTTCAATGCTGAGTACTATTTTAAAGTCCCTTTAATAGTTCTGGTCAAAATGCTGCACTCCACACTAGAAAGCACTATTACTGTGGCTCTTAATGCCTTAATTGTCCATGAAAGGAGTGACGCTTCAAGTGTTGAACAGATGACTGAAGCTGGAGCTATAGATGCGTTGTTGGATCTACTAAGATCTCATCAGTGTGAAGAAGCTTCTGGAAGATTGCTTGAAGCTTTATTTAACAATGTAAGAGTACGGGAGATGAAGGTTTCTAAGTATGCCATTGCACCCTTAGCACAGTATTTGTTAGACCCACAGACAAGATCAGAGTCTGGCAGGCTTCTTGCAGCTTTAGCTCTTGGAGACCTCTCCCAGCATGAAGGACATGCTAGAGCCAGTGATTCTGTTTCTGCATGTCGTGCACTTGTAAGCTTGCTGGAGGATCAGCCAACAGAAGACATGAAAATGGTTGCAATTTGTGCATTGCAGAACTTTGTAATGCGGAGTAGAACTAATAGGCGAGCTGTTGCTGAAGCAGGTGGCATATTAGTAATTCAGGAACTTCTACTTTCTCTCAATGCGGAAGTTGCTGCGCAGGCAGCACTGCTGATCAAATTCTTATTTTCTAATCACACACTTCAAGAATATGTATCAAATGAGCTCATCAGGTCATTGACAGGTGATATAAAACTGCAAAAGTTTGATTCGCTCTTTTTTACAATTTGTTGGTTTCAGTTCAGAGCATGTAGATGCAATGCTAAATTGTTTCTTTTGTTAATTGAAAAATTAATGTTAGTGAGAGAAAGAAAAAGGAGGAACATTCTACATATTTGCTTGAAACTTAGCTCGATTCATTTGTCTGAAGTTCATGTTCACTTGATATGACTTCCATTTTACACTACAAGAACGTCTAGCCAACAAACAGCACCTAGCTTAGGCTTTTCACTTTTCTCTTAGTTTCCTGTCTCACTTTCTTTTGGTTCTCGCTCAACATTGCATTTTAATATTGAAATGTGTAATCACTTGGTTGTGCAGCTGCACTAGAGAGAGAATTGTGGTCCACTGCAACTATTAATGAAGAAGTGTTGAGAACATTAAATGTGATATTAGCCAACTTCCCTAAGCTCCATATATCTGAAGCAGCTACCTTGTGTATTCCCCATCTCATAGGAGCACTAAAGTCTGGGAGTGAGGGTGCGCAAGAATCTGTATTGGATACCCTGTGCTTGTTAAAACATTCTTGGTCAACCATGCCAATAGATATTGCAAAATCTCAGTCCATGATTGCTGCTGAAGCAATTCCTATTTTGCAAATGCTGATGAAAACCTGTCCTCCAAGTTTCCATGAGAGGGCAGACAGTCTATTGCACTGCTTACCAGGATGTTTGACTGTTACCATCAAGCGTGGTAACAACCTAAAGCAAGCTATGGGAGCCACAAATGCATTTTGCCGATTGACAATAGGCAATGGTCCTCCCCGGCAAACCAAGGTAACAGTTCTATTCAAAGGTCATTGGAAAAGAAACTATTTGTATCCTACCTGTAGATTGGTCTTAAGCCATATGAAATGTTACTTGCTCTTTATTCTTGGAAGATCTCCATATCTTAGCCTTTTTCTTTTCTGGTTTATTTATGGTGATGCATTTTGCATTGATTGCCATTTGCCAGGTTATAGAAAATGGAGGTTTTAGAATATTATCATTTCTTTTTTTATTTGATGGCTCCTGAATTTGCCACTTCATAAGGCATTTATGGCATGCATGACTTCATTGCCTTGTTGCGATTTTTGAGTTCCTCTTTGTTAAAAAAATTTGAAGTCTGCAGGTATAGATTTATCAAGAAACTCAGGGCTTAGCATTTCATTTATTCATCAAAAGCTTTTTCTAAATTATTTATTCAGATAAAGAATTTATTAATAAGTCGAGAATTTCATTCTTTTTTCAAAACTTTCTGGTCTGCACCATGATTCTATATTAGACACTTCTTATGTGATTGAAAAATAGAAGGTTTATATTTGTATCCTTGCTGATTATCTATCATTTGATTACTACCAATGTCCGCACTATAACACAAGTGATTGTGTACCATGATTAGGTTGTGAGCCACAGTACTTCTCCAGAGTGGAAAGAAGGCTTTACATGGGCTTTTGATGTGCCCCCAAAGGGACAAAAACTCCATATAATTTGCAAAAGCAAAAATACTTTTGGGAAGGTAATAACATTTCCAATTTTATGCTGAATATATGGTCTAGTTGTTGCAATACTCAATGCAGTGCTACTTGTTGCTTAAATGAGCAAGTTTTCTTTTTGTAGTGGGAAAAGTGCGAATAGTTATAGTAGTTCATATCTCTCTCTCACAAATGGTATTACTTTCTGATTTCTGATCGAGATGTTGGCTTTTTCAGACAACTCTGGGAAGAATGACTATTCAAATTGACAAAGTTGTGTCAGAGGGAGTATACAGTGGTTTATTCAGCCTTAATCATGATAGCAACAAAGATGGGTCTTCAAGAACACTTGAGATCGAGATTATCTGGTCGAACAGGATATCAAACGATGATAGCATGTAAAGGGTAAAAGATTATATCTCTACAAGCAACCACAATGAAATTTACAGAAGACAGATAATAATATTATCAGGTACAGGAGGAGTTTCGGTGTGCTTGTGTAAGTATTATATAAATATATATTTGTTGAAGGTCCAGTTTTGATAGTAAATGCTTAAGATGTAAAGTATAAATTGTTTATTGATGTGAGGAGATGAAAAAGAGAATCAGAGAGGTTTCCCTCCGGTGTCGGGGGAGTATAAAAGCTGTTTAGAAGTTTCTTGTACAGTTGAGTCTTTAGGGACCAGCCAGAGGAAAATGGCATTGCAAAGATATGATGAAATTGGGCTTTTTGGCACGAAGTGCTGCCTTGTTAAATGGTGCGAAATGGCTGTATTTGTGCTCATATTTGTGTTATCTGGCTGCCTAGACTCTTGAAATTCCAACAATCCACTTCTTTGGGCGCCTATTCATAGACCCAAAGACGATAATCCCTTGCTTTTCAAAATTATCTTGCCTTTATTTGTCTCATATCTGTCTAATCCTTTGAATTATTACACATTTGAAGTAAGAAATGAGAAAATTTCATTCTATAAGCACTAAGCCTTGTATTTGTTTACGATCCCAATTCCTAGTTTCCTAATGCATGTGAAATTGAGGGAATAAGCCTTACCAAAAGTCAGCCTGGTTGACCAGATGCAGTATTAGTAAGCCTAAAATGTAAAACCTAAGGTACAACTAATGACACTGTGCCCTGCCAAAAGTTATTAACAATTCAACTTAATATGCATCCTTCAATCATAAAGGTACTTCCGGGGAAAGACATGTGATTATTGCCAACTATATTATCTAGTATTTGATTATACAGAGAGACTCATGAACGGAATCACCAACCACCCCAAGTTTTTACTCCAGGCAATAAGATAGCAAACAATTCACATGCATCAACTAATTCCCCATAACAAGGAGTAAAATAATCCCAATCCTGCAGGATGCACTTGCAGTTAACTAATGGCAGCTCCGACATGCAAGTGGTTGAGACTAGGAAGAACTTGAACTGAGATGCGAAAATCCCTAATACGTACAGGGAAGGTTAGCTTAACTTTTAACAACTATCTTCTGCCTTTAGGATCTCAAAACTACATTCTTTAGGTATTCAGGACTCACAGACTACATAAGCAAACCCTTGACATTTGTCAGGCCAAAATCATACAAAGAGAACATCTTTGAGATCCTGCATGAGTGCAGGGAGAAGACACAAGCCCCTGCCCGACAAACAGCTACTTTGCCGCAGCAACCAGTGCAGATCTAGCTCGTGTGAAAGTAGCAATGAGTGATCCAAGCTGCAACTTATCATTGCACCCAAAACTCAAATGATACCTGCAAATGGTAAATATATGGGTTGATGTAATTGAAAACCACTCAACTTGCGTACATGTATAACTTCAACCACCTTGTTCATTAATCAGCAAGTTCATCAATATCCAAAAGCCAAAATGGCAGATGCTTCCTTCTTTAGTTTCTATTATAATATCGATAGAGAATACAAACACAAGTTTGAGCTTTCATTCCTTACTATTAGTTGTTACAGTCTTTATTACAATGAGGACTTATCAAAATGCCATTACCTACCATGTAATACCTTCCACACCCTATTGTTTCTTCTCACATGCTGAACCATGGGCATTTCCCTTCTATGTGGGGGAAAGAGCTACATTTGATTATAAAATTACAAAACTGGCCACAATGGAGTGAACTAGAATCATCCGTATGCAAATATTAAAACACATACAGACCTATAACTGTCATTTCCTTCATGATTTCAAAACAAAGGCAATAGCGTTCTCTTTCAGGGGTTCCATATCATCTACTAGTCAATAATTCTTCAATCTATTATCTAATAACCAAAGTATTATTTATATTTATGTTAAGCAAATTTCTTTCAACATTCTGGCCCCAATTAAAACAGCCAACACCCAACAAATAGCCTGAGTATGAGAAAGGGGAGATCTCAAACAATAATAACAAGATGACCTAATGGCTTTAAATAAAAAATCTTATTTCCACTAAGCACACTCTAATTAAAGTCCAAATCAAGAAATTCATAATACTTGAATAAAATAGTCTTATTTATTAAATAAATGCTGAAAAGTGAAAACATGGTGCTTATTGTAGCCAAATAGCCTTGACCATACTTTTCATCTTCACTCTTTTTTTTTCTTCGTTATATGATGCATTCATATTTTTACATCTCAATACCTCAGTTTTATTTTATCACTAGCCTCAACTAAAATGAAACAACAGTTTTTTTCTACCAATCATTCATCTGTATCTGTTTGTGTGGTGTGTGTGTGCGTGCGTGCGTGTGTGTGTGTGAGAGAGAGAGAGAGAGCAGCAGCAGTATATGTACTTACTCTATGTCAGCCAAATCGTTAATTAATTGAACTCGAACATCTGAGGGCATCTTAATCTTGAAAACAAACCTGTTCAAAAAGAGTAGTGGATGACTATCAAGCAATAAAAGCTCCAAGAGTGACCAATAAAAATTATAACGGACATGGCACTTACATTGTCACTTCCCTTACAATATCGACCAAGGCCAATCCTTTCCTTGTCTTGATTTCAGATATCCCTACACAGAGTTAATTACAGAATAAACAGATGGTTCCCAAAAGAACAAAAACTACATCTACAGACTAGAATTGTAGTGATTGTATAACAAACTGAAGAATTGGGATGAATACGTTTAAAACTCTCAGCAAATGATTCATTCAGAAGCCAGTAAGATATTTGCTCAATGTCTTTAGGCAACGGATTTCCAGTACAGAGATAAACGGCTTCTTCTGTAATCTGCTGAGAAGCCATGTGTGTTGACTGCATATAGCAAAATATATATATATTAACAATGCCACTCTTGCACATTTGTAAATAACACCAAAAAATCAACAACTCCATAGGTAATTAGGCATCTTCATCTCCCAAATCCCCCCTCAACAAGGGCAATGAAGTACATTCTATGCATTAAAAAGAGTTGACATCATCTTAAAACACAAACACATGACCTGACATATTAAGTATAACTTAGATGAGACGTCAACCCTCCAAATAACAATGAAAGATCATATAATAATGTAGCATGACTTACTTCTGCAACAAAATCAAGAAAAGATCCGACCATCAATCCAAATTCAAGAGGAAAGCATGTGCACTTTTTATAAACAAAATTTCTAAAATATGCTCAGAATTCTTTAAGCAACATTGAATATACCATCTGTCTTAGCCCATTCTAGTTCTTGCCAAAATTCGAGACTGCCCAATCATGATATGTGCAGGTCATATATCATCTTTTGTTTTTCTTTCAATGAGAAATTTCAACTAAATCTCTTTTCTATTTCCATTCTCTTTACCAACAAAATGTTAAGCATCTCCACCCTCCCCTCCTTTTCTGTGACGATGCTGACAGCCAAGCAGAATGACTTTGCAGCATTAAGTACAATTAACCAATATTAGGAATGACTAGTGCTTTCAAAGATTTAGAACATCAATACCAACCTGTTGTTTTTCTAACTAGCATTTCTAAAACAAGTACTATTATCATACACACCAATGTACACAAAAGCAATATACAAGTAAGGGATCTAAAAACCTGCAAAATGTTTAAAGCCTTTCTCATGTCACCATTGCTAAGCCGTACAAGTGCTGCCAAGCCACAATCAGGTACATCCAGCCTGGTCCAAAGAGGCAAAAAGTTTAATAACATTCAGGTGTAAGATTCAAAGTCACAGTCCAAAAAGAAAAGGTAAAGCCACACGACAAACACCAAGGAATTAATTTTTCACTTTTTCACAATTCTAATACAAGGTTGAAAATGATTCAAGCCAAGCTAGGCTTTAAAACTTTCAACTAAGCTGATTACATATATAAGCAAGCTTGAGACAGGCCTGAAATGACAAGCTCCAGCTTAACTAGTGGCAAATTTGTAAAATCTGAAGGTTGGTTTTTGTAGGCTTATTTTATTTACAAGCCCACTCAAATATTAGCAATTTGGAACAAAGAATCAATCTAAAAGTTTTAGAATGTTAGCAGTTTGAAACCAAAAAATAAAAAAACAGAGAAAGAATTCTATTTATAGGCTGACAAGTCAACAGAGTGAGCACAAAAGAGTGACATAAGGAAACAGAATACATGCCTTTCAGCCTCTATAACATGTTTAAGTCGCTCAGTGACATGAATAGGATCAAGAGGTGCAAATCGGAACCGAGTACATCTGGACTGTAGTGCTGGAATGATCTTGTTGACATGATTACAGATCAGTGCAAACCTAGTATTCTTTGTGTATTTCTCGATAACTGCAGACAATCATCGAAAATATAGGCATAAAAAAGATAATAATAACTTGTCAATGAGATAAAGCTTGTCAGGAACAATTTATACCTCTACGCAAGGCAAATTGTGCATCCTTTGTCATAGCATCTGCCTCATCAAGTAAAATCAACTTTACTGATGACTTTGCCCTGTGAAAACCTCCATGTTAACCATCAATAAGTTACCTTTGCAAAGCATTTATTGAGACCAAAATTTTATGGCACACACAGTCATAAACATATAAATGAGTGCAAAACGCCGTACCAAAATCCAAAACACAATTAAAAAAAATCAACCCTAGCAACACCCCCCTCGCCCCGGCCTTTGGCACACACTCAATCACTCTAAAACTCTATACCAAAATCAAAACACAGACAATCATGAAAGAGGTAATCGTAACTCACAGACACCCAAGAGCATTTTCAGCAGCAATAGAAGATAACAGCCAGATTGAAATAACAACTACAACCAATTTATGCAGTGTCAAATTCTGAACTGCTACACTGGCAGTAGTTGTCACACTGATGCATTATATAAGCAATAATGGAGTAAAATTAATTGTGCACAACAAAAAAGAATTTTACCCAAATGAGAAGCTTTGAGTGCTAGCAAAATCTTGAATCTGTTGCCTAACAACATCAATGCCCCTTTCATCTGAAGCATTCAGCTCGAGAATCATATTATGATAATGTGCTCCATAAAGCTTCCGTGCCACAGCCAGAATGGTGGATGTTTTGCCCGTACCGGGAGGACCATACAGCAGAAGATGCGGCAATCTGTTCTCGCTCGTAAGCCTGTCAACTAATTATTCCAAATTCAAAAATAAAAAAACGAGTACATAATTTGTTACTATAAGATATCGAGGAAAATAACATAACAAATCCAATTTCCTTGAATTTAGTAGCCAAGAGAATGATTTTATTAATCTAAAATTAATTGCTAATTTACAATCAACAATTAAAATGAAAGAGCAAAACGAAAAGTTTGAAATCTCGAATTATATTTGCCTCTCCATTTCCTGGAGTTCCTTTCTTTTTTGCCCCTATAATTCAGTGAAACAGAGAAAAAAATACAAGCAACTTATGGGGAAACATATTTACTTATCCAATAAAATGGGGGAAATACATTTTAAAAAACCTAGGATGGAGAGAAAAAGGAATTACTGGTGTCGACAATGTCGCGGTGAGCGGCGACGTCGGCTAGGGATTGAGGGCGGTACTTCTCGACCCAGGGAGTGGCTTTGGTATCGTTGGTTGTGACGACATTTTTGCCCTTGCTTAGCTTTCGAGAGTGGTTTTCTTTCTGGTGATTGTCGTCTTCGTCGATGTCCATCAGAGAAACTACTTCCGCCATTGTCGACGAGTTTTTTTCTTCCTCTTTTTACTTTGCTACGATCGTGGTCGTTCGATCCCCGCCGTTCACTACGGCTGATGAGTGTGAGAAGAACCCAAGGTGTTCTGTGTCATTTTTGACGAGTGTGAAGGCGCCAACCCTGTTTTCGAAGCGCGCTTCTTTTGCTGTACGGTACTACGGTTCGTCCGGTTTCTTTTTTTTTTATTATTTTCTTTTTGTTTTAAGTTTTAACAAAATCCTAGTATGTAAAAGATTCTTTTTAAAGAAATCAATTTACATTTGTTGAATAAATAATCTTGTATAAATAGAAATATGATTGCATATCATATTATATAAATTGTTGTGGAAATTACTCAAGAATCAACAAAGATAAAATTCAGAGAAAATAAGCAAACAGAAAAATACAAAAATTTACGTGGTTCGGCCTCTTGCCTACGTTCACGGAGTGAAACTGTTTTTCTATTATTGAGAATTTAAAGTACAATAAATTGACCTTTATGATTCTCTAAAACAAATCAAGATCCCTTGCACACTCTTCCTCAATAACCTCCCAATAACACTCACTCAAACCACTATCGTTCCACCCAGAGCAAAAGATAGAGTTACAAGATGTTCATTCTCTAGAGTTCTTAAAGCACTACTTGCAATTCTAAAGCCTAAAAATCCACTTTTATAGTATAAAAGTCCAAAGTAGAATGTGATTAGGATTCGATGTGGAATAAGAAGTTTAAAACCATACAACTACTTAATATTGTATACAAACAAAAATCATAATCAAATAAGATCTAGAATTTTAATCAACCTAAAACTCAACAAATCTCCACCTTTGACTTAAATTCAAAGTCCTTAAACCTCTTTCAATAGTCGCACCTAATTGTAACTTCCTAACTCCACCTACTTTACTTTCCAACACCTTGAACAACTCTCCAAGCATAAGACTTTCTATATCATTGGCCTTTATAATTACCACGACTACACATACCGAATCAAGCATAGTCCAACACTTGATTCCACAAAACAGCCAATGCACCTGTGTAGCCGTCAAGTCAATAGCACTAATTGACTTCGGAAAGGGACCTCGACGACCTTTCCAATTCACTGCTGGCAAGATTTTTCGTCATTTCACCATCGTCTACACCATGGGAACCTTTCATCACCTCCTTGGCAAGTGAAATCTCACTTTGGTAGCTACCATCCCTTGTGCACTGTTCCCATCCTTTCGAGGCCTCACATTCTAGATGATACAAGCAATTATGCAAATTCCCCTTCATTAGGACCATGTTGCCTTGTGTGACTTTTACTACTCCATCACAAGCAAAATATCCATACCCTTTGGAGTCTAACAGGCTCAATGATATTAGATTCTTACGCATCTTTGGGACATAGGCCACACCACCCAAAGAGCGCACAACCCCATTAAACATTTTGATTTTCACCACTCCAAGACCCATGACCTTCACTATTGACTTATTACCCAAAGTCAAATTCTCAGCCACCCCTTATTGAAGTAAATCAAAATAATATTTTTGATAATATATGTGAGTAGCAGAAGCAGAATCTAAATACTAATTAGAATTTGCATCCATATTTTCTGAAATTGTAAAGACATCACAATCATCACCTTCAGCAACGAAAGTACACTCACATTTGTTCTCGTTACTTTCATCCCCTTTTGTAGGACAATCCCTTTTAATATGCTCATACCCTTTGCATTTAAAGCATTGAACATTGTTGGATCTAGACTTGCCACCCTTAAATCCCTTACCAGTTGACTTCTTCCTATTAGCCTCAATTACTAATGTCAAGCCATTTAGATCTCTATACATTTCTTTACTTTTCTTTCGAGCTTCACGATACATTAACGTTACTTGTGCTTGTTCTAACGTTATTGTATCCATCCCACATGTAAGAGATTCCACAAATACCTCATAGGAGTTTGGAAGCGAAGCCAAGAACAATAGTATATTTTCCTCTTCCTCCACCTTGACATAAACCTTCTTCAACTGATCAATGATTCAATCGAATTCATTCATATGCTTCATAAGGTCTCCATTCTCCTCCATCTTTAAGCGATACAACTTTTCGCCTAAGTTGCAACTTGTTAGAAAGACTTTTCGCCAAGTAAATTTTCTCTAACTTTGCCCACAATCTTGGAACAGAATCCTCATCAATAACATGATTAAACACATTATCTCTAATGCAAAGCCGAATAGTGCTTACACACCTTTGCTCAAATTCTGCCCATTCAACATCCTTCATGTTATATGGTTGCCCTTCCTCATTTCCTAACAAGGGACGCATTAAACCTTGTTGCACAAGGAGATCGTTCATCATTCTCTGCCACTGCGTGAAACTAGTATTCCCATCAAACTTCTCAATTGAAAAATTCGTAGAACTAGTAACTTTCGACATCCTTGTTGAATTTTGAATTTACTGAACCCGAAGCTCTAATACCAGTTTGTTGTGAAAATTGCCCAAAAATCAACAAAGATAAAATCCAGAGAAAATAAGCAAACAAAAAAACACAAGAATTTACGTGGTTCGACCTATTGCTTACGTCCACGGAGTGAAACTGTTCTTCTATTATTGAGAATTTAAAGTACAATAAATTGACCTTTATGGTTCTCCAAAACAAACCAAGATCTCTTGCACACTCTTCCTCAATAACCTCCCAATAACACTCACGCAAACCACTCTCGCTCCACCTAGAGCAAAAGATAAAGTTACAAGATGTTCCCTCTCTAAAGCTTTCAAAACACTACTTGTAATTCTAAAGCCTATAAATCCATTTTTATAGTATAAAAGTCCAAAGTAGAATGTGATTAGGATTCGATGTGGAATAAGAAGTTTAAAATTATACAACTACTTAATATTGTATACAAACAAAAATTCTAATCAAATAAGGTCTAGAATTATAGTCAACCTAAAACTCAACATAAATTGTGATAAAAGGGGTTTTAATTATTTAAATCTACTTATAAAATTAAAAAAATCACTATAAACGCATACGTAATAATTCATTTTATAATTATAATATATCAAGGTCAAGCAATTTGTTTTTCGGGATTAGAATCCTCAAGTCCAAAAGCTAATATGTTCCCATTAAACAAAACATGCTCTTTTTATGTTAATTTATTATCTAAGAGTCTAAAAATATTTAACATGTTGAAGATAAAAAAAAAGTAAATATGATTTTTTTAAATTTTTAATTAAATTTTTAAAAAATTACAACTTATAAAAAGTAAGTTTTTCATATTTTAATAAGTAAATAAAATTATAATAATTAAATATAATGTAATCAACATGCGTCTATCGAAATATATCATATCACATTATACAATACATATTACATATCAAATTATATATTTTTTATATTTGATCGAAGATTATATAGTTTTTTATTAATATATTATCTTATAATTCATAAAGAGTACAAAATATTTAAATGATACAAAAGAGATATACATTTTACCTTTTTTTTTTTATATAAGAATGTGTTTATAAATGTCATCATCCTAAAGGGTTTGTTTTGTTGAGAATGTTTGTTGTTTGATTTTGCCATAGAAACAATAATTGAATGTTTATTGGATGGAATATGATCTAAGTCATAGAAAATGGCAGTTTGTCTTGACATGCTTTATCGGTTATAAAACATGTCATTCTAGATGTGATTTTAAACTAACTTATAACTTATTGCATCAATGCAACTTGGTTCCAATACCCAAAAAGCCAAATATAATTTATAAATTAATGTCAATAATGAATCATGGAGAATTGTGTTTCAATAATAATACTATAATATTTGTTTGTTTTAAAATTTTTTATGCATATAATTTTAAATAATAATAATAATAGTAAGAGGTAATAAATAGGTTATGCAACCAAGAGTAATATTTTCACTTAACTAGTTAACTCTATCAATCTCTCCAAAGTCACTTAACCTTGATTTTTCTAAAAAATATATGTGGTCTTTCATTGCAAGAAAGCCATGTACCACACGATACCCCTTGAAACGTGTATGTATGTAGATATCAATTGGCTCAAGAGAAATTGTAATTATAATAAAATAATAAATAAAATACACCACCGAAAAATGTATATGAGAAAATCATGCAATTATTTATATTTATATATAATCAGGGTCCTAAAATCATATCCAAAACATGTTAGAGATATGTTTTTGAGGAGCCTTTGCCTTCATTTTGAAGAATTATAATACTTGCAAGCCATTATTTTTTCTATAATCTTAAAAATAAAAAATTTATAATATAGATTTTTTTTCATAATACTTTTCAAAGCTCATAAAATATTTAAGAAAATTTAAATGAATTCTTATTTTTCTACCGTCTTAAATCAAGTTTTTGTAATTTTTTTAGACAAATAAACTCTCATGATTAATAATTAATTACTAATCATTAATCAAAATATTATTTATTATTTTTATATTTACGTGACATTATCATGAAAGATAAAAAATAACACGAAGTAGGAAAAGAATCCATATTGTATACATCAAGAGATTGTCTGTCAGCTAATGCATCATGATTTAGACTCCTCCATCATCATATACAAGGTATATTTCATACTACTTCCTTGTTAGATTGGCTGTTTTTAACTTAAACATAAGCAAAGTTATGGTTAATGGGGTTCCGTGGAATATGGTATTTGATATCTCATGTTGGTTTTTTTGCAAATGGAGAATTTTATTCGAATAAGACTCTCTTTATAGAGAGCTGATTGAATTTAATTCAGAGCTAGGCATTAGATACACGTTCGACTTGAATATATATTTTGCAGGAAGGGAATTCAGATGCACCAACCAGGGTGGAACGTTTGATAGGGTGATTACCACCCAGTGCGGACTGTATTGCTTTTAAATGTTGATGGTGCTTTTTGACATTCTTTAGACAAGGCAGCGCCGCAAGGTGCATCATGAGATGCACAAGACGAAGGGAAGGGAGGTTTCTCACTCAAATTAGATAAATGCTCAGCTTATACATAGGAGCTTTGGGGTGTTTACAAAGGTCTAGATTTGGCATGGGCTTGTCCTAATTCGGACTTTGACTCAGGCAATCCATAGTTGATTATATAATTAACAAGAGTTTCATAGTAGAAAAAAGATTTATAGTCTATAATAATCTTTTTTTAGATATTAGAGACTTATTGTTATATAATGCAATGAGATTTTGTTTACTACTATTAAAAAGAATATAAACTGATCTCTGTTTTCAAAATGAAAAAATGACATATAAATGTATTATATTAATATATCATGTCATCATTTTTTATATTATATTAATATATTTTATTGATAAAAAAACAATGAGTTATTATGAGTACTTTAATTAATGATAATTAATTAATTATTAATAATTTATTTAATTTAAAATAAAAATATAAAAATTTAATCAAAAATAAAATTTATTATTTTTAATTTTTTAAAAATATTTCAAAAGTGTTTTTTTTTTTAATTTTAAAGATATTTTTTTTATGATCATGCAGAGCACATGAAGGCGGAAGAAAACCCAACTAGTCAACAGCACCGCCCTCAGCTTGCTTTTCGAAAGCTTCAGAAGGTAGGGAGAAAAATAAATATCAAATATGGCAACGTAAGGTTAACGTGCTTCTCACCAAATTTGCCTTTTTATCAAGACAAAACTTTCAATTTCAAAATCCAACAGTACCTGACACTAGGGGCATATCTGACAATTTGTCATAATTAAAAAGTTTGCAAAAAAGGGGAAAAAGAAGCGCACAGTAGGACAAATTCAAAGAAAACCAATTAATCAGAAAACGCAAATAAATTAAAGCCTCGTTTTGGAGGGAGAGAAGAGAGAGAGAGAGAGAGAGAGAGAGAGAAAGAGAGAGAGCAGCTTAAGGACAGCACGGTATTCACTCCTCAGCCTCCTCTTGCCGGCATGTGACAGCCCCCTCCTTTGTTTTCTTCTCTCTATAGAACGTTGACTTTCCTTTGACTTCTTCGTCTCCGTTCTTTTTTCCTCCCGAAGATGTCCAGTAGGTCACATCGGTCCTCCATCTCGCCGTTCCGTTCACGCAAATCTCCCGTTCCGTCGCCTTCCACCAAGACGGCCGGTCGGCCGGTGACTCCATCCCCCACGACGTCGTCTCGGCCTCCTTCTAGACTTTCGTCTTCTCCAGCTACTTCTTCTAGTCCCAGTCCAGGTCCAAGCCTGCCCATTGTCGTACTCGAACTCCCCGAGACCACCAAGTCTAAAGAAAATGTCACCGTCACTGTCCGTTTTCGTCCTCTCAGGTACTCCCTCTTTGTGGCTGTATTCTGTTGGTCCGTTATTTAGCTGTCGCTGACAGTACGGCAGCTTTGTTGCTTCAAACTAATATTTAATTTATTTCTTTTTTTGGAACAGTCCGAGGGAAATTAATAAAGGAGACGAGATAGCGTGGTATGCAGATGGGAATTTTACAGTGAGGAACGAGTTCAATCCTTCTATTGCTTATGGCTTTGGTTAGTAACTTTTTATTTTATTTTATTTTACGTATTTGAGTTTTAAGAGTGCAATAAATTTTCATTAAAGTGACAGTAGAATTTCTTTTAATTTGTAGAGTTGCCAATTGCCATGAATTTTTGTTCGTTTTTTTTTTCATTTTGGATTCACTCTATCTTCCATTTTGATAGTGCTGCACTGACTAAATCAATAATGAACGAACATTGAGGAATTTTTTTTTCCTTTAAGGATAGAAGTGTAAGCGTTAATTTTATTTATTTTCTATTTGGATTTTGGAGTGGAAGAGTTAGAAAAATGAACTGGTTAATAAACATTTTTGGTTGCAAAGATTTTTATCTTTTGTGTATGTTCTACATGATGGCCGTGTTTTCTGATATATTTTACTGAAACGGCCTTTTAGAACTTGGACATGTATCACATTTGTTTTTGAAATTTCTTATGGTTATTGATTTTCTAAGTTGATTTTCATGTCTGTTACAGACAGAGTTTTTGGTCCAGCAACAACTACACGCCATGTCTATGATGTTGCTGCTCAGCATGTTGTAAGTGGTGCCATGCAAGGGATAAATGGTAACTTTCTTTATTTTTTAATTTTAATTTCACGGACTATGATGAGCTATTGAGCTGCTGTGAGTCATTATAAGTGATTTATGACTGTCACTGTTGGTTGTGATGTACGGATGGGATATCTTAAATGTCCAATGACCCATTAAAATGATCAATTATGTGAAAATTATGGTATCACTTTGTATGAATTTTGATTTGAAATTTAGTGAACAAAGAGAAGAAAGCCTTAGTTAACACAGAAATAAATCTCACTTAAAATAAATCATTTCATGCAAAATTCATAGTGAAAAAAAAAAATCAGCTTCATTTTTTTTCTGTGAACTGTATCAAATTCAAGCGAACAGCCAGGACATTGTAAGAGGGAAAAGAGGAAGAAGACTTGCCCATGTTCTTTGAAGTTTTAGAAACTAAAGAAGGATAGATTGGTGAACAATAATTCTGTTAGTACTTGTTCATCTAGAATATGGAGCAGTTGGTGGACATTAGCTTTAGCCAATTTTAGGAGAAAAGATAGTCATATTGATTAACCTAACATTCAATTTTTTTTGATGCAGCATTAACTTAATATATTATGCATTGTTGATACAATACAATAAATAATTGCTTATTAATTTTTTAACTTGCTAACTGGTTAAGAAAGTTCAATTGTAGTACTCAACTAAACTGGTTTAACCATTTTATGAATTTTAATTATTGAAAATTAGACAAGAAAGAGTATCCCTCAGTAGAGTGGTGGAAAGGGATAATGTACACACAAGCACTAGTTTGGAAGGGTTTAATAATAATAATATAAGGCCTATTTTCTTTCTTAGCCTGGGTTCTGTAGTAATTCAAATTGAATGATGACAAAGTTGTCATTTCATGATGAATTGTTAGATGATTATGATTGCTGCGATCTCATGCAGGCACGGTTTTTGCATATGGTGTTACGAGTAGTGGGAAGACTCATACAATGCATGTAAGTGTTGAACAAGAGATTCTGTCATTTCACATCCTTCATCTCTGCGCTCTAAGTTATACTATACATACCATGAACATGTTTTTCTATTGGCTATTAGAGCTTCTTTTTAGTGATTGATCTATGTGGCGGATATTGGATGCTTCTGGGACTGATTTGAATGAAAATACATAGTTTTTTCTTGGAAAGTACATCAAACATTACAATCAATATCTTTCTTACTTAAAAAGGCTTTGAGCAAATGCGAATGTGTGTGAATTCTTCTGTCTGCTGTTCTTGACACTTTTATCAGAGAGTTAATAGAATTTTACTAATAAATAAAGTCCTTTAGTGTCGGGCATTATCTATCATCAGAGGGAGAATCACAGGAGGGCCCTTTCATGGAATTCATCGTGTTTATCCTATCTCTTTACACTACTTAAATGTACCTTGACTGCCTTTCTTGATGTAGGGGGAGCAAAAGTCACCTGGAATTATTCCATTGGCTGTTAAGGATGTATTTGCCACCATTCAAGAGGTAATTGGTTGATCTTCCATTTGATTCAATGTGTTTTTAGACAATATACTTCCTTTGAGTAACTTAGCTTTTTTCTCTTTTAGACACCTGGGCGGGAGTTTCTTCTTCGTGTTTCATATCTTGAGATTTACAATGAGGTTGGTCTTCGTCTTATTTTCATTTATGTGAATTTTATACTATTTTTTTTTCATTTATTATGCCAAGCTAATACATTTTGCTTAAAATAGTAGAAGTTAATGTCCAATGACTTCAAGTTGGGAGTTTTTAGGAGGCTAAAAGAAACATAGAGACATAGGCGGAAGGCAATATTTTTTTTTGATCTGTATTCTAGAGGGTTCTATCTTGTCTCCCTGTAATGTTATTGCAGTTTGAGCTAATTATCAGGATTCAAGGGAAGTTATATAAGCTTTAATTCATGATAGTAGATATTAGATACTGTCAACGAATTCAGAATGCTTCATAATATCTAATCAGTTTTGGACCATTGTTTGATGTGGCTTCAAAACTTGTATTTAGGTTTTACTCATTGAATATAAAATGTAGCAAATGTAGGGGGTAAGCATTAAAGGATCATTAGTTGTATTTTTTATGTTTTTAAATTCTTTTCTTTTTTGGCACGGTTAGTTTGGAAGAAAGGTGCATGTAGGTAAGGCATCAGATGATTAGATCAATCGTGCTATTTAGTCTGTATTGTTGGCTGCGAGTGCATGTGCTAGGCACACAAAAGACTTCTTGGACTGGACACTGCATTATTCTTCACAAGTGATTGAATAGATGAGTTATTTTTCTGAAGATCTTTACTGTAGCTCTGCTGTAAGCATAATAGACCAATCGATCTTAATGGTGTCACTTCTTGTTGTGCTCCAACTAATTGTTCAGTTTATTAAATTTGATGATCTCTAGAAGCATCATGTCTTGTCCAAAGACCCTGCTCATTTGAAGTAAATGCTTTTCGTGCGTTCTTGTTCGGTGGTTGTATTAATAAAACCTTCTGCTTTTGTCCTCTTTGTTCACCAGGTCATCAATGATTTGCTTGATCCTACAGGGCAGAACCTAAGGATAAGAGAGGATGCTCAGGTGATCTAAAGCTTTCTCCCTACTTTTCACCCTTCTAAGTGCATATGTTTTGTACCCTCAATTATTTCTATGTGGAAGTTGTTCTTTTATTGTCCTTTGCCTCATGTTATCTGCTTTTATTGCTGCATATGCGCTGCTTTGTGGTAGATTTATATTTAAACTGTACACTTATACCGCTTTTCAAAGTAAAAAACCTGTACACTAATACCTACAATATTACAGCAATCACTGCAGTTTGTATCATCTTAACAGTTTAAGATCTTTTTTATTTTAATTTGTGGTATATAATGTGAACAGGGAACTTATGTTGAGGGAATTAAAGAAGAAGTTGTTTTATCTCCTGCTCATGCTCTTTCCTTGATAGCATCTGGAGAAGGTTTAGTAACACTCACTTTCTGTATTCTAGTAGACATACACAAAGAAACATTTCTCCTTTGGTACACTTAGTTGTCATTTATTTTCTTGAGATTTTAATTTATTTCTTAAAGCATAATTTTCAATTTTTTTTTCTTTCATTTCTATATCCCTTTATATTTATTCATGTAGAAAGTTTGTTTCCTTAATTTTGTCTTTTGTCAGATTTTAGGATTTCCTAATTATTTTTTGCTCTCTCTTTCTCATATCTACTCTCTATCCTTTAACATGTGTTTTTTCTGGTGTTACAGAACATAGGCATGTTGGTTCTAATAATTTCAACCTTCTTAGCAGTCGAAGTCACACTATATTCACCCTGGTACTTATCTTTTGCTTAATTCAAACCTTTAAATATATTTTAATGATTTCTTATATCATTAGAATTTTAAACCTTTGCTTGAGCAGAAAGTCTTATATTATATAATTTCTCCATGTGAAATAAAGGCAGAGATAGCAAATCTTTTCGTTGCCATCTTTGATATAAATGATGAGATTTAGTTGGGCTGGGCATTCTGGGTTCAAATGCTACAGGGTAGAAAGGATATTGAAGTGTTTTGAAAACGGAAAAGGATGTATGTTTTGTAGAAGGTTTTTCTTGGTTGTTCTAGATGAATGATTCTATCTTGACTTATTTATTTATTTATTTGGACAATCTTTTTGAATTTGGTATTGGTAATTCTTCATGATCATCATGAATGATCACTTTGATGAACCTACCTAACTCTTTAAGAATTATACTAGTACAAATTTAGGGATACATTAAATATTACCCAATCAAGGTGTTTTTATATTTGTTCTTTTATTTTCTTTTTCATGATTCTTGTCTCACTCAATATTCTATCAACTATCAGACAATTGAAAGCAGTCCACGTGGGGAGACGAATGGGGAAGAAGATGTGACTTTATCACAGCTGGTAAATCCCTTACTCATTTATATTATTAGAAGTTAGGATATCTGTGGGTTTTAGCTGATCTTATTTGATGGTGCTGCTTTTCTGAATAGAGACATCCAATGTCATCCTAGTGTTGGTATCTTTATCTGACTGGAGTTTTTTTTTTTTTTTGCAGAACTTAATTGATCTGGCTGGATCTGAAAGCTCTAAAGCTGAAACAACTGGATTGCGGAGAAAAGAGGGCTCATACATAAATAAAAGCTTACTGACTCTAGGAACTGTAAGACATCGCTGCTTCTTTTGATCTTCTCTTTTCTCATTCTTTACTTTTAATGAGTTAGGTTAGCACTGATCCTACCTTGTTGCATGGGTGCTTCCCCTCCCTTCCTTGCCCATGATATTTTGTTCTTACATAATTTATACATTCTGCAATTATTTATTATCATAGATCTTATGAAGAACTATTTTGGACAAATTTCCAGTTGGATTCACATTTACTTTTGCGTTGGTGCTAGTTGTGGTGGTGCGTTAAAATTGATAAACTTCTAAACTTGTCATGGCATGATTTCGAAGATTTTGTTCAACCAGGCATATCCTTTACCATGCTTATATGTTTGCTAATGAGCTGACATATATTCTCATTGCAAATTTGATCCGCAGATCTCAAGACCTTTTGCTTATTAATTGTCTCTGATTGTAGGTAATTTCTAAACTGACGGATAATAAGGCAACACATATTCCATACCGAGATTCCAAGCTCACCCGTTTATTGCAGTCGTCCCTCAGTGGCCATGGACGGATTTCTGTAAGTTCAATTAGTATCTTAGGTGATTCAGTATTGCTATTATTGGCATTTTGTGTGATATCTTTATTTATTACTTTTCCCCCTGTTGAAATTAATGTTGCTGCTGCAGCCATTTTTCGCTTTTCTTTGTCTTCATAATTGTATGCTGAAGCATGTTTGTCAATGCTCTTTCTATTCTAAACTTTGTTACAGCTTATTTGCACAGTGACACCCGCTTCCAGCAGCAGTGAAGAAACACACAACACATTAAAGTTTGCCCATCGAAGCAAGCATGTAGAAATCAAGGCTTCTCAGAATAAGGTAAATTCTAGGCTTATTGTTTATTTGTAGTGTTAGATGAAACTTTGTTAGGCAGCCATGTGATTTGTTTTCTTGACCTGTTTAGATTATGGATGAGAAGTCACTTATCAAAAAGTATCAGAAGGAAATTTCCTCTTTAAAGCATGAACTTGAGCAACTAAAGCGGGGATTGATGGAAAACCCTTACATGGCTACATCTACACAAGAAGATCTGGTTAATCTAAAGCTTCAGGTTTGTTGCTGTTCCTTGAAGACTTTTGATAGTCGTACTGGTTATTTCTACTACACACTCCAAAAGTAAGGAAAATTACCGATATTAACTAAGGCATTATTAGAATCACTTTCATTATGGTGAGTGTACTTTATTCTTGGTATTCTCAAATTCCAATTTACAGGATGTGCTCCAGAAAATAAAAATAGTTCAATGTAGCTTGTAAGCACCAAAATAGCTGATTTTATTAAGGTGTCATTTCTTGTTATTGTTTCTGATATGCATTTTTTTATGGTGTCAAAGCTGGAAGCTGGTCAGGTTAAGCTACAGTCACGATTGGAGGAAGAAGAACAAGCAAAGGCAGCATTGATGGGAAGAATTCAGCGATTAACTAAACTTATCTTGGTTTCCACCAAGAATTCCATGTCATCTAACATTCCTGAAAGGTCTGGACATCGACGGAGGCATTCTTTTGGGGAAGATGAGGTGTGTGACCTACCATTTGAAGCATGTTTAGCATGAATTATGGCTTCCTGATGTTTCACAATCTTAGCTATCATGCCAGTATGTAGAATTAGGCTTTTTGCACTGAATCATTTCTATGATTCTCTTAACAATTTGAGTTCATGGGTATTATTTCCTCAAATTTACATTTAGACACATTTGATGATGCAGCTAGCGTATTTGCCAGATAGAAAAAGAGAATACATAATTGATGATGATGCTGGAAGCTGTGCTTCTGAGCTCTCAATGGAAGGAAGGGATGATGTCACAAATCTGGATGAGTTGGTTAAAGATTATAAAAGGAATAGGAGGCGTGGAATGCTTGGCTGGTTTAAACTAAGTGTGAGTTCTGATATGTATTTTCCTGTTCTTTTGCCTTCAGCATGGGGTGTGAAAGTGGAGATTTACTTTTGGACTATGGTGGTTGTTAAAATAGGAAAATGTAGAATGACCATTGTTCTGTTGTTTCAATATTCCTCCACTTTTTATATGTACGCTTCTCTCAAGTTATATTTCCCTAAAACTTATTGCTGTCAACGCCATTCATATCTACCTGTGTGTTTCACCGTGTTACCATAAATTTAACCCTTCCCCCTTCCCCCAATCACCTCTGCCCACCTCCTTCTGTGGCTTTACATGAATAGTCTACTGCTGCGTTCTTGATTTCTTGTAATTAGATATATATATCTGTGCTGCTGAATTTAAGACTTGGATGACTATGACAGTTGATCAATCTGAAACTTTTTCATATCAAAGAATGCAATTATGATAAACCTGAATAAATTTATTTATTTCTCACATTTTTTTGAATTATAATAATTTTTCCATGAGAGCAGCAGTTGTTATAATTGTTTTAAAAAAGGTGAATCCGAAAAAGGTGAAAGGATTCCTCATAACAGGTAACTGAGAAAGGATTAAGAAGGATTCAAAGATGGAAATTAGAAGTTCACTGTAATCTTTCTGTCTTGCTCCGCTTTGTATTTGAATATGGCAATAAAGGAAAACTCAACCTAGGTGCTTCTAGATAATTTTTCTTTCTGTTTCTCTAAAATTTTTGTTCTTAGCATCATTGATTTTGTACTTGGAAATTCAAACTAACTAAACTTAACTAATCAATGTCTTTGAGAATTTTCCTCTGTAGAAACCTGAGAATCTGGCTGGACAGTCACTGAGTGCTGATAGTGGGAGCTCTGCAAGTGGCTCTCCTGCATCTTGTTCAAAATCTTTGCAAGACAAAGTCACATTTAATGATACAAAAGATGTACGGAGAAAATCAGTTAGTAGGAGAGGAGATGATCCTGCAATTATTGATTCATTTCCAGAAAGAACTCAAGCTGGTGATTTGTTTAGTGCAACTGTTGGTGGCCGTCATTTGCCTCCGGTAAGAACACTCATTACTTTTGTGCATTTGTTTTCATTTATGATTATCCAAGGTGGCAAGTGATGCAGCATGAAAAGAAGCTGCTGGAACTTAAGATTTTATTTTGTATTTTTGTTTTATTTGTTATTCAGTGTTATGCTTATTTTCCAAGTACTAGGGCCTTAGCTTCATATTTGGTATTCTGCATTTCTATTAGGATTTAGCTATAGGTGCCTACATCAAATTCCATCTGACAGATATAACTAACATGCCAAAGGTCAGTAGTTGAAAAATGATAAAGCTGATACTTCAACACATGAGATGAAGGAGCTAAAACTGAAAATTTTAAATCAAACTAATTTAGAAAACAAATTTGGCAGGACAACCTGATGGTTTTTACCTTATGATCCATACAGGGTTTATGTGATGTAGAAATTTAAAACTTCAGCTTGAGCTAAGAAAGCTATGTTGGAGAAGCATTATAAGATGTAACTTATAAGAGAAACCAGGATTTCTTGATGGGTGGTATCCTTCTCTCTTAAATATATTCAATCACGTTGTCTGTGGGAATCTGATTGTCCTAACTTGTTTTTTTAGGTTTTCTATATTTGTGCATTGAGGCTGTTGGTTCTAGGATATGCTTTTCCTCAAGTTTTCTGCCTTTTCTTCTACTTTGTTGTGTTAAGATTATGCATAAGAGTGCTAAAAAATTATGTACATGTACATTGTTTGAGATTTTCAAAGAAAGCCCAAACTTGTATAGTGGTTATTTAAAAAATAAACCTTTGCTTACGTAAGTTCTTGTAAATAAATTTTCTCACTATCGTAATTGTGAAAACTAACACTTCTTCTGCTCATGTTTTGGGGTTATTCGGATAACATGTAAATAAGTGTTATAGCCTATAAGTTATTGCTTAAAATGTTATATTAACTGGGATTGCTGAATGCGCTTTCCAGAGTGGGACCACTATTACAGATCAAATGGATCTTCTTCAAGAGCAGATGAAAATGCTAGCTGGAGAAGTAGCATTGTCTATTAGTTCTCTGAAAAGGCTGTCAGAGAAAGCGGCTAGCAGCCCTGATGATTCACAGCTTAGGGTGAGTTACACATTATACTCAGCACCGTATGAGAATTTCTAAATTTAATGGGTAATAATCGATGACTCACAATGTTCATATTGGTTAATACAGGAGCAAATGCGGAAGTTGAAGGATGAAATTAGTGAAAAGAGGCATCAAATACGTGTTTTGGAACAACGAATGATTGGATCAGTTGAGAAGACTCCACATACATCAAATAGTGCTGAAATGTCACAGGTAAGCATGCATCAAGTAATGGATTGGTATGGACAGAAATGAGAGAAATTGATGGAATCAACAAATAGAAAATTAAGCTTTGAACATTTAGATGGTTAAATCCCAGAATTTTTGGGTGATGCTACCACATTGTGCAGAGAAATTTGCCTAGTATTCACCTTGGGTTTTTCCAATTTAATCCACAACTTTCCATGTCAGTCGGTGGAAGAAATGTGCAACATTATATTAGCCCTGTGCAGTTGTGTGTATAACTTCTGCTTTTGAGGTTAATTCTATCTCACTCTATTTTTTAAAATAATCTTTCAAATTTTCTGTTTTATTATGTTTAGAAGTTTCAATAAAACTTCTTTCTGTCTGACAGTAGTTTTATGTTATAGTGAGGATCGAAATGAAAAAAAATAAATTACAATGCTTTGACTTTTGACGGCCAAAAATAAAATAATAAACAGCTGTTTTCTTTATAATATTTTTTTGTGGGGTGTGGTAGGGGGTATTAGGATGTAATATATCATTTTTTTGTTGCTCATTCTCACTGAGGACTTTTCCTTTTTGGCCCCTCTTTCTTGCTGATTCAGTTTATTACTCTCTAATGTAGGCTCTGTCAAAGCTTACAACACAGCTAAATGAGAAAACTTTTGAACTCGAGGTTTGTTATTCTATTTACTTGGTTGTCATGGTAATGTATTTTAATGTCAAATGCCATGAATATTTTACTAATTTGAGTGCTTGTTATGGAATGTCTATTTAAGATTAAGTCAGCAGACAATAGGATACTTCAGGAGCAACTTCAGAGGAAGGTAGAATATCTAAAGTTGCATTTTCTTCTCCATTCTTTTTTATTTTAGTCTTTGTATATTAAAAATAATCTTTGATTCTCTTAATAGATATCAGAGAATGCTGAGATGCAAGAAACTATTCTTCTACTAAGGCAACAGCTGAATTCATTACCAGATAAAAGCTCCAAGATTCCACAAGAAAGTGCAGATAATGAGGCTAGCCCAGAAAAAACTTGTTCTGAGGAATTATTACAGAACAATGACGGGAAGACTGGAATTGGTTCATGCAAAGAAACTTATGGTGATGATAATACACCAACTAGTGTCATGAGCTTGAATCGAGCATTTTCCCAGGAGGACTCCAAAGAGTGTGACAAAAGTACCTTGTTGAATACCCAAGTTCTTATTCAGGTTATTCCTCCTTTATTAATTCTGGCATCTTAAGCAATATGAACTCAGAATGCTACTTTTGTTCTCTGCTTACTGAAGGCAGGCGTAATAGCTGCACACTCTTCCATGAAGGGTTTTACTCATGTGTTCAACCTGTTTATTTTCTTAGGCTGCTGAGATAGAAAGCCTGAAGCAAGAGAAGGTGAAATTAACTGAAGAGAAGGATGGGTTTGAAATTCACAGTAATAAACTGGCAGAGGAAGCTTCATATGCAAAAGAGTTGGCAGCAGCGGCTGCAGTTGAACTTCGAAACTTGGCTGAAGAAGTAACCAGGCTTTCTTATGAAAATGCTAAACTGAATGGTGAACTGGCTGCTGCAAAAGAGGCACGCTGCAGATCCAACTGTTGTCAGAGGACTGCTCCACATGATTTTAGACAAAATAACATGGGTGGTGCTCGGCCTGAGGGTCGTCCCAGGAAACAAGAGAATGGAATTCTCATTGGGGAGTTGCAGAAAGAACTTAACATGAGAAACCAAAGGGAAGCTGCCATGGAAGCTGCACTATCTGAGAGCGAGCAAAAAGAAGGTGATTTGCGAAGAAGAATTAATGAATCAAAGAGACGTGAGGAAGATCTGGAGAATGAGCTTGCAAACATGTGGGTGCTTGTGGCAAAGATGAGAAAACCTGGTGTTAATGCTGAGGACATATTATCAAATATTTCGCAAACAGGAGAAAGAAATGGGCTTTTGCCATCCAATGATCGCTCATTTAAATTATTCAAAGAGGAAGAAAATTGTGAAAATTTACATGGGATGAAAACATATGAAGAGTTAAGAGCTTGCTATCGGGAAGAAAGGAGAAGATGTGAAGAACTAGAAAGGCTTGTTTCCAGAATGAAGGTATGTTATTTCTTGATCATGATTTGAAGAGATGAACTCATATGTTTATTTTCTCGTGCCAGTTTATAGTTGTTGATTTTCTTCAATTATAAATCTATCTTTCTGCCGTCTGGTTGGCTTCTATAAAAGGGTTCAGCCCTAATATGAGTATAAAATTAATGTTCATCTTAGCCTTGGGATGTAAGACTTTTCCAAACCAGTTTCGGATCATTACTGAAATGGCAATTGAATCAAATTTTTGGTGCTCTAGTTTCAGTTATATAAGTCTGATACTGAAATGCCAGCTTCCAAATTTCGTTTGATCTTGCGCATCTTAGGACCACCTTTTTATATTTCTGAAGTTTGACATAGGCCTACTTAAGTACCAATGAAGCCTGTTAGTGAAGCTGAAAGTTGAGCTGCAGTTTTGTTTGTGTATTTTATGGTATTAACTATTCTAAATGAGTAGGACCACTCAATATATATGGTGTAAATGTTAGAGTGTCTGCTATGTAGTTGAATTTGTTTATTGTGTAAGTGTCTTGAAATGGTTATGATTTATATTTTTCTTTTGTAGATCTTTAAGTTCCATCCAGACCTATGACACAAAAATTGTGTTAGAAAAGCTTAAAATCTAAACTGATCAACCCTCTTTTCCAGGGTGAAGATATCAGTGGTTTGGATGTTACAACTCTTGAAGAACTGCAGAATTTTCATGTTGAGGCTATAACAAAAATCTGTCATGCAAAGGTTATATCTCTTTATACACTTTCTGGAAATGTTGCTATATTACAATAATTGCCATTATTTATATGTTCCTTGGTTTAACTTCTTTGATAGTATACCTAACTTAGCTAGTCCTGATATTGCAGCTACACAGAGCTTAGTTGCGTGATGATTTAGTATTCTGTCATTCATCGCAATAATTAGCTGAATAATTATCTTCATGAATAATCCAATGACATTTTGAATGCTTAATATCGGTGTAGCAATAAGCAATTTAAGCTTTTAGGGAGCTGTGAACAGGATGTAAAAGTTAGCAATATCCTGTAAAATAATATCTTGTGGTTCTATAGTATTTCCTTTTCTTTCTCTAATTTTGGTTCTTTCACTTTTGCAGTGTGCAAATTATATTTTGTAGTATGCAGAGTTTAACCATTCACAGAGGATCTTGCATATGATTTTTCCAACCATCAAGGTCAGTATTGATCCATTCCTTTTTCCTATTGTATTGGGCAAATTTAAATTAGCTTTCATTGACTTCATGAAAGAGGAGGGAAAAGAAAAGGGATTGGGGGGCGGGGGAGTATCACGTGCAAACTGATCAACTAAACTAAACTCAATTGAGCCTTAATATGTGAAATAGAGTATATCATTTTTCATTGTTTTTCTACAGGAGTATTTATAAAGGTGCTTCCCAACATTGAATTAAATATTAGTTGATGCATCACTGCATCTATGGGCTTGATATAATTATTCATTTGATTATTCATGCGACAAATTATCTATGTATATATTCATATATCCATGGATATTTCAAATATCTGCAGTAAAAAGTCGCGAATTTTGCTGAATATCAAGGATATATAGAGTAGTATCGATGGTATTTCAAAAAATATCTATGAACCTTTCGATTAATGAATAATTTTACTGATGATTTTAGCTGAGTATAACCATAGAACAAAATTCAATTAGTTATGAAATCAGAATGATATCAAGTACTAATAGTTGGTATGATGGTCTTTATGGGTTACATAACTATGAACGATCAATGCACATGATGAACATCCACCGTATTCTCATATTGGAAAGCAAAGTTTTGAATATGATCAACCAATTAAATTACATGTGGATTATAATCAGTTTTCTCTACCTGGATATCAGGTTCATGTTAGCCAAGTCGAATATTTATGTGCAGAATTATTTAACTGGTTATCAAAATGTTATAACATGGATTCAATAGTATGAAATAACTCACCATACCATGAAAGTGAAAGCTCAAATTATGATATTGGCTTCCAAGGAATTTAATGTGGTGTTAGGTATTATTAATCATTTGATTTTATAATATTTGGTGTTGTTGAAAATCAATATTGTACAAATTTATTCAATTTATTTTTATTTCTTGTGTAAATTATAAATAATATATTAATCTTGATTATATATATTTTTCACAGCCTACATATTTACCAATGTACTTTTTAGCATTTTTGTATGCTGTCATTCTTATCTTATGACTTTAAAATATGTATAATTATATATATAAATAAATATTTGCTAAAATTTCATTTCAAATTTTCAACATTTTCTAAAAGTTTCCATCATTTTTTCCTACCTTTTACCAACCTTTGTTGATTTTTGTAAATCTATGGATATATTTGTAGTTTGGAGTCCGGAGGGCTGGATATGTAAACACATCGATATCTAATTCCTGGCTTATCAGACCTGAGCCAGCAAGCTTTCACCTCCAGGCTCCATGAATATGTATTTCTACGTCTGTGTAGATTATTTTCACCATGACCAGAGGGCTTATTAGATGACTCCCAAGTCAAACGCTTGAAAGCTACGATTGAAGGAGGTTGATCGAGGAGATTAGTGTAACTCAGTATCATAGCCTCCTCAAGTCAATGTTCATGATTCTTTAAAACCTGAAAACTACTTATGACTGGGTTAGTCACACCGTAGTAAGGTCATAAGTAGTTCATCCACAAATGCACTACTATGTTTATCCTCATATATCATTTACAGCATTTATCTGATGGATTACACTGTTGCTCATCTTGCTGATGTTACGCAGGTTTAACGTATTCTGTACATAATGGGAAATATTAACCAAATTGATTCATTTCTGAGACGGCTTCTTTCTTCCCATCATCATAATTCTGTGGACAAGCACGCATCTTTTTCCATATCGGAAATCCGTGTAGCTAACTGGCAGCAGAAATGCCAGAAAACGTGTCAAGTTGTCCAGGTTATGTTCGAATTTCTTCTGCTAAATATATTTGTATTACCTTTGTATCTGGGATAATACCCATTTACATTTTATACCTTGTAGGTTACCAAAAGAGGAATTGTTCTAATGTAGTTCTACAACCAAACAAATGTATGTATTTGCTACATCTGATAGTATGAAGTTGTTTTGCTTTATCTTTTACTACTTTATCAGAGCTCCCTTCTGTGAACCCGCATGTTCCTCTTGCTGGAAGCTTGTGTTGCGGGATGCTTCTCTTCTAAGATGCCAAAATTGGCTGCATATGGTTGTTGAATATCTTCGTTATAATCACTGTCCAAACTGTTAATAAACAGGAGGAAGAACAAAAAAAACACACTGGTAAGAAAATGGTGAATGCAATTATAAAGACGAATAGCAAATGCTGAGAGACTGAAATGGTTCACGACTTGGGAAGCCTATCACAATTTGCAGACACCCATCCAATCTGCTGCTTCTCGTTGTCATAAACCACCATTTTGTCCTGCAATGAGATGTCTGGGGAGCAAAAAGATGAACGAGGAAGAGTTAGCCCAAAGGGGGGAAGGAAACCATGGACCCTGTTTCTTCTCTATTGTTTCTAACCTCCAATTATGTTGAAGTCGTCCAATCCTGCTTCCGTTCCATTCAAGATTCCTAAGCATGCGTTTCCATGTTCCTGCGATGGAAGAGCATGTTAGATGTGTCGCTGCACATGTGCTTGCTTGCTCGTATCATATTGCTTTGAAAATCATTGATTAATTCATTGCTCACCGTGACAATAAGATAAGCTTCAGGTGGTAACTGTAACTGAATATTCCTGGTGTTTGTAAAGCTCAGTGTCAAGGTGCTGAAATAGTGCTTGACATCATGAACAGTTTTGAAAGGTTTTGAGCCTTTCCAGCAGATTGGAAGAGCTTGATCATGCACTGTATTCAATGGCTTCCCGGTTAACCCTCTCCTTACCTGTAACATGCAATTCCGGATCAGTCCCTTAAACAAAGCTTCAAGATTTCTCTCAACAGCGGAGCACTCCTACTGATTTTCTTACCAGATCAAGTACGGCTTCATAAACTCGCAAGCAGAAGTAAGTGTAGGAACTCCCACTGTCAAAAACTATTTTAAGGTCCTTTATACCAGTAGGTTTTCCACCAAAAAGGAGTTCTGCTGGACTGGACAAATAATGTTTACTGAAATAAAATAACCCAAAAACAGAGAACAAAAGTCAAATGGTAAGATGAAGTTGCAATAGAAGAAAAGCTAGTGGATATCATAGTGCTTACGCGACGTCTGACATTGGCATCCAAACAATTCCTGAAGAAGGGACAAGATCATCTCCTAGGAACAAATATCCTCCACCTTTCCCGCTTAAACAATGGCCTATTACATTTCTTATAAGATTAAAGCTTTGCAGCTGTGACAAGATGCTTGCTTTGCCATTGCCAAGCGCAAGGACTCCAGCTGTTGAAGGAGGAGGGTATGGACCAGGATTCTTCACATCATAAGCGCATCTATAGAAAAAGGATAAGAAAAGATGACATGCGGTTATTAGGAAGTGAGTACTTCTGTCAAAGCTGAAGCCATTTCCACACATCAGGACACTACTTTCATAGCAGAATCGAAAGTATTGCCAAAACTGAAACTTCAAGGTTTGCTAAGTTTATAAAGAGAGCAAAAATATACCCACCCAAAGTTCAAACGGGGACGAATAAGGGAGCCATTCGTAAGTCTAAGGGAAAAGAGGTCAGTGACCAGCACACCAGTAACTGAACCATGATCAACATACTCGACCTCAAAGTCGCATTGGTCATCCGGTGTCTCACATTGAGGACTTCCTGGGAAGTGAACCGCACCACAGGAGGGATGCTCACAGTGTACAAGAACGTGTTTTTTAGGCTTGTAAAGATCATTGACGGGCTATAAAGAGACAAGGTCATAACAAGAGATAAGCAAGGACATGGTAGGAATCAACACCTAGTCACAAATTTACCTTGGTGCAACCGTTGCAAGGTGCATCACATTGGACCCAAGTGAGGTCACTGCCTGTATCAATATCAAACTCAAAAACCTTGGGTGGATGTCCTATGCTAAGCGACAAAGAGTAGTACCTGCAGATTGTTTCAAGGAAAGCAGGAATTCCATAATTTTCAATCATTGGAGAGAAGGGTAAAATAAATACAATTAAAAATTTTATAAACAGAACTATACTATTATAAGAGACAAGATTGTTCATTGAAACCATACTCCCATAGGCCCTGAGTTTTGATTTCATCAATATTATGATACAAGATATCATATTAGAGAATCCAAACGAGAAACATTTCAAGAATTCTTCTCAAAATTTATACTACAAACTAAAAAGAACACAGTAGAGAAAGACAAGACAAGAACTAATCAAGTGATACTCAAAATTCCCAGTAGAAAACAAGACTCAAGCAGAAAATCAGCAAGAATCCCACTTTCACAAACAAAGCTACACATGCAAGAAAACAAAGTATCACAAAACTAACATACTTGAAGAAAGCTAAAGATTGAGCAAGAAAATATAAACAAACTAACACTTCAAAAAAAGCAACGGAGAAGAACTTACCCGAGAGGATAAACATTTCCAGTCAGAGGAAAAAGAATAGATGAACCAAACCCATTAGCAGCGTTTGGATGGGTTGACTTTTTCTCGTTGGGTTGCTGACTGTCAGCTGAGAAATACCCTGGAAAAGTTGCAGGCAACAGTAGAAAGAACATCATCATCCGTGGCACTGTTGCTTTCATTTTCTTCACATCCATCTTTTTTGATTGAGCAAATCTTTTGTAACAATCGACAAATAAGTTGGATTCTTGGGAATCTAAGAAGCTATAAAAGGGAAAAGAGAAAAAGGACTCTGTTTTGTTTGGATCAAAAAGAGAGTTTTGAGAAAGAAAATATTCAGGAGAGAGATTTAAGTCTTCTTGGCCGGGTCTGGACTCTGGGTTTAGTGCATCTAATAGATGTGAGTTTGCAACGTCGGACAGCGTCCTACCTGTTTTTCCTTATTAAAATTAATTCTTATTTTAGACAGTTAAAATGATTTTTGGAACTTTGTGGAAAAAGAGAGAAAACAAGTTTGTGGGAAATGCCAAAATTTTAATTAGGTTAGGAATGAATAATTATTATAAATAAATGAAATTTACTCCTAATATCGACTTAATTTAACGGCTGTTACTCGTTTTTAATATAATTGAAATTTAATGTTTATATTTTTTTGTTTTAATTAAAATTTAAAAACTCGTTTTGGAATTATATTTCAATTTCAATACATGTTTAATTTTAAATAATCATTTCTTGCATGTTGCATAAAAATATCTTAATTTTTTTACGTGTATTTTTCTTTGCATGTTTAAAGTCAAAATTATTTTTGTTTAGTATAGATTCTCTATATTTATTCAATTCATTTTCATTAATAAAAATTAAAGGAGTTTTACCAATTTGATTCCGATTAAAAGATTGTAAAAAGAAATTAGTAAAACACATCTAGAAGAAAGCTTTTTACTTTTCTTTTGACCTAGAACTATATTGTTGAACATTTTTAACACTAGTAAATGTGGGACACAATCTCACATTGGATAAACATAAGAAAATTCTTCAAATAAAGAGTATAATAAATTTATATAATTAGATTAAAGTGGGTTAAGATGTAAGTAAGACCATGATTAGAGTTTTTTAAATCTTTTTTTTTTGTTTTTAAATTACATAGTAAATTAGTTTCATCAATATAAAATGTAATCATTAATTGAGTTTTATTATGATCGAGATTTACCATCTGTAATTCATTTACACATTATCAGTGAAGATGAACAATAACACAGCTTTTGAAGTCATTTCATTGTTTTTTAATTTTGTGTACTGACATATATAGTCGAAATTGCCCCTTAATATTTAATACGGACTTGGGATTGGCAAGGGCAAAGTTGGGCTGTTCAACTTTTGGGTAACAAAAAGGAGATCACATGTGTGGGGTGAGAATCAAGAGAAAGGAACTGGTGGGTCCGCAGCTTTGATCCTTTTCCTCTTCCTTGTTTTCTTTTTCCCATTTGCAAGTTCTCTCAGGTTTGAAATCTGGTCCGTTTCTATGATAACAAAAATCTCAATCACTGAATTTTCACATGATAGAAAACTACTGCATACTTTAAAATGTCTATGGAGAATAACCAATGACAAAACAGTGATGAACATATAAGAGAAAGTTCATAGAGAACTCTTGTCATGAACATTTTTTAATTGTGGGAACGATGCTTCCTCTGAAAAATGTGTAAAAGGATGATGGGTCATTGTGTTTGAAATGATGGACAACTTTTTCCAGCTTAAAAGGAGAGAAAGAGGGAGACAGAGAGAAGGCCAGAGCCATCAGGTCCAACCACCTGTGTTTATTTCTGATAACACTCATTTCGATTGTCTTTGAGGTGACCCAAAGTGGAGGAGTTGGGAAGTTTGCAATGAGTGCAGAAAGTCTATCAAATCATTGTAAGGGTCTTTGTGACTGAGAGATCATTGTACCTGGATCGTACTTTCTAAGACTTTTGTTCTTCAAATATCTCAATATCTATTACTAGAGGGAACAGAAAAGAGACATTTTTTTTTGAAAATCAAATAAAAGACACATCTTAGTACTGCATTCTACAAGATGGATAACTGGGAGAAATGAACTTGTTTGCACAGTCAAAGATGCATCTTTCTCGGATATGAAACTTTCTAAAGCTAACTTGCAGCATAAGATATATCAAAGGGCATTGTGAATGTCACTTGTAAAAGCCATTGGTATTGCCTTCATCATATTTCCTATAAGTTACCCGCTTACATTTTTCAAACCTTGTGTATTGTCAAAGAGAAGCATCATGGTAATGAGCCTCCTTCTACAACTAAACAAAAAGTATGTACCCTCTGTTGAAGAATGAAGCTATTTTTTTTTGCCTTATACTTTATTCAGTCATTTCATTCAGCTTTTCTTGCATAATACAAGAGAATAGGTTCATAATCATCGAGGCTTGCGGGTGCAATCTGCAGAAGCCCATCCAATCCTCTGGTTCTCATTATCATATATCACCAATTTATCTTGCAACGAAATGGCTGTACAGCATACCAACAAGGACACGTTAGCTTGCAAGGAAAGGCGAACAAAGTAGAAACTTACAAGCAAAATGACTGATCAAGCTATATGCAAAACTAAAAGCACTCTTACCTCCAATCACATTGGTAATTCCTAGTCCAACTTCAGTGCCATTCAAAATTCCTAGGCAAACATTTCCTCGTTCCTGAGAAAAATGAGCTTGTTATATTGCGGTCTCTTTTTAACTCCACAGAACTGTACATTTGGTTTTAATTCTCTGAAAAAAAAAATAATTAATGGTTTCCAGAGGTACTTACAGTGACAATGATATAAGCTTCAGGTGGTAACACTAGCTTATTGTTATTTGCACCGGTAAAACTCAGCACCAAAGTGTTAAAATAGTTCCTAACATCTCGCACAGATTTAAAAGGTTCTGCGCCTTTCCAGCAGATTGGCAGAGCGTAATCTTTCACATCTCGTAGTTGCTTTCCGGCTAGATCTTTCCTTATCTGAAAAATGATGTGAGCAATCAGTTCCGGTAACGTGTTTGCATTCGTAAGGTTTGTGCATTGATGTTTGTTTCTTTCTGTCTCACCAGATTGAGTAGAGTTTGGTAAACTTCAGAACTCAAGTAGGTGTAGGTGGCTCCAGTGTCAAAGATAACATAAAGGCCCTTTGCACCAGTAGGCTCCCCACCAAAAAGAAGTTCTGCTGGACCAGAAGAATAATAATGTTCACTGAAACGAAACCAACAAGAAAGAAACACGCGTTAGAGGTAACATGGAATTAGTAAAGAAGTAAAGAAAACATATGTGATTGTGCTTACTCAACGGAATTTTGCAACATTGGCGTCCAAGTCATTTTTGATTCAGGGAAACCAGCTCCAAGGAACAAAAACCCTCCCCCTTGTCCACTGAAACAATGACCTACCACATTTTTTGTTATACCCATGCCACTCAATTGTGATGACATGCTCGCTTTACTTTTGCCAAGTCCAAGGACTCCAGCAGTGGTAAGAGGGTGTGGTCTGTCTGGACTGTGATTTTCTAGTTGAGATCCACACCTGCAGATGAGGAAAAACATGGTACTGTTAGTTATCATGGAAGTGAATGTATCGTATAAACACAATACACAAACTCTACGAATTTCAACATTTTACTTCAAAAGACGAGCCATTTTCGAAATTGACAAAATTCTGAGCTATTGATATGGTTGAAATCACTTCCAAAATTCAAAGGTTGTAAATTGAGAAGAAGGGTAGGAAATTCCCACCCAAAGGCCAAATGGGGATTAGAAAGGGAGCCACTGCCAAGGCCATGAAAGTTGTCTGAGACCATGAAACCAAGAACTGAAACTTGGTCAGCATATTTAACTTTAAACCCACATTTTTCATTTGGATTCTTGCATGGATTTGATTTTGGAGAGTTAAGTGCAGCACATATGGGATCCTTGCAAGGCAGAAAGTTGCTCTTAGCGGGCTTGTAACGACGGTCATGAGGCTGCAACAAGGAAGACAAAGGCATCATAAGAACCTAGCAGTGTTTGTTTTTTTCTTGCAATTTATTATAATGCTATGATCATATTGGAGTAAGAAATTTACCAGAGTGCAACCAGTGCAAACAGTATCAGGAGCATCACATTGGACCCAAGTGAGGTCGCTGCCAGTATCAATATCAAGCTGAAAAGTCTTAGGTGGGTTGCCTATCTTAAGTTCCACAGAATAGAACCTGACAATTGACAGAAATAGGAATTCCATGAACTTCAGTGGTTACACTTTTTTAACATGTAGATATGAAGAGAGGGTAAACCAAGAGTGAACTCAAAGTCATATTATCATGAAAAATCAAATTTTACTGCAATCAAATTGCAAAAGAACTACAAACCCAAGAAATTAATTATACTAATAAAAGGAGACAAAAGAGGAAAATTTGGGAGAAAAAAGGAAAACATCTTTAAGAAATGTTATCAACTTATCATGGGGAATTTGGCCAAGGAATCCAACTTGGAAGGGCAAAGGGCTAATGAAATTATCTGAAAGATTAAAAACAGCCGAGAGAAGGAAAACAAATAGGATATAGGGTGTCTTAGTGAAACTACAGACATATCCAATGAACCCTGAAATTTACCAAGAACAGAACATGAAATCAAATTTAGAGAACGTAAACGAGAAATACTTCAAATATTCTGCAACAAGTTCAAGAAAATTACATAACCAGAAGAAGAAAACAAAGAACAAAGCAGTGATCAAATTCAGAACAAAGCAGCACATAGAGAAACCAATCCATGTACCAAATTCAGGAGTGTCAGGTCTGATTACGGACTGACCAGCAGAGGTAACACAGTGTCGTCTGATCAAATTGTCTATTTTAGTCTTTTTCCTTTTTTTAAACTTTTTCTATTAATGGGGTTGAAGTTTTTAAGACAGACTGCCATGTTTTAAATTAATTAATAAGAACTGTCCGAGTATTTTATAAAAAAAAAACTCAAAATAAACAAAACCAACGTTTTTAGAAAAAAAAAAACAAAAAACAAAAAAGGCAGTACCCAAGAGGATAGACATTGCCAGCAACAGGAAGAACAACAGAGGAGCCAAAACCAAAGCCATTAACAGCCGTTGGACGGACTGTACTCCTCTGCCATTGTGGCTGACCTTGACCGGTTGCTGCAAAACAGCCATGTAAATGTGAAGAGAGAACCTGAAAGACGAAAACCATGATCATCAATGGCGATCTTTTTCCTTTCATTTCCTGGTCAGCCATCTCTACTAAGGATCAAAAACCCACAAAGAAATCTATTGCAAAAATTAAAAAAAAAAAGAATTTTTGGAATCAGAGGCCAAAAGGATACTTAAAAGACCATTTCTTTTCTGATGAAAAAGAAACAAAAAACACACAAAGCCCCCTGAGAACTTCGTTGGGAAGGTGTGAAGGTGACTTCTTGGCTGAGACTAGGCTCCTTCTTAGCTATATTTATAGGCGCACGCTTTTCAATTTTATTTTCCTTTTCTTTTGTCTTTAAATAAGATTTTGAAAGATTATTTCAGTTTAGAGGTTTCAATTTGTGTCCGGTGAAGGGGTTTTAGATAGGGTTTGGGATCTTCCTCTGTAGTCGGTAGCTTCAGTTCAGTTTCACTGCTTACGCGGTCTTGGCCGGGGAAAAATCATCAAATGGTCAAATTTGCCATTGGAAAAGTTTAAGGAGATGGCGTTTGGGCAGGGCAAAATTGGTATTGTACTATGTGTTTGGTTTCATTGTAACTCAATGGAGATGAAAGTGAATTATGTGGATGGTAGGGTCATCTGGATCAGACCCTAATCTCACACTATTATAAATATAAATCGAAATGATAGAATGGATGAATGGAGAAAATAATGGAATCGAAGTGTTCATACGAAAGAGTGGAATAGAAAATGATGGCATTGAATTAAGAAAACCAATGGGAAAAGAGACAGTGGTGGATGGATCCTTCTGCTCAATTTTGTGTGAAGGGGATACTTGTTTATTCCAGTTGTCAAACTACCACTGGCCTTATGAGAAATTTGGCTTTAAGGAATATACTTATGTCAAAATTCATTACTAATAGAAGCTTAATTTCTTTATTTAATAGTAGTAATATTAAAGCTCTTTGGAGGTAATAATTAGGATTTATGAAGCTATATATGTTTTCTTGATTAGGAGCTAGGATTAAGTCTTAATCCACCTATAAAGTAACTCACAGCGTCGAATTACTTGTCCATTTTACCATGTTTAAGAGAAGCACCTAATTAAACTTATCATATAGTAGGCTTTGTCATCAAGAAGGGAATCTTGCCATCTTTATACAAACTTGTTTCATATGATGGAAAATAATTAACATTTTGAGTAAAAAATACATATATTTATTATTAAATTAAATGATTTATGATCAATATTCATATATATATATATATATATATAAAGTACTTATACCAGGCCTTGGTTATAAGTCTGATTATTAGGGGGTTACATGCTAAAATAAGCCTAATCTTCACCCAAAAAGAAAATTGAATAATTGGGCTATAGAAGTTGAAAAAATAATCACCTTATGACGCATGCACCTAACTCTTTTAGTGAGCCCATGTCATCCTTTGCTCTTGTTTTTACTTTCCTTTTGGAGTCACCATTTGCTAATTTCATGAAGGGTCTTTTTCAACTATGCTATCTAGTCCAGGCATCTTAATTTCAAGGTCAAAGAATATAACAGTTTAATATTCCGATAAAATACTTTAAAATCCGAAAAACTTTTAGATGTAAGAACCTGCTACCTCATTCATGAATTCCCTGCTTGTCTAAATTTGAGTATACAATATGTAGAATATATAGAGAGAGAGGTTCAATCAAGTTAAATCAATTATTGGGTTTAACAATTTACTTGTATCTGTAATGCGTGTAAAGTAAATTAGATACATAATATATATATATATATATATATATATATATATATAGAGAGAGAGAGAGTATGGATCAAATTGTACCAAATTAGCTTCATGCAAGATTAATATTTTACTGAATCTTCGATTGGATTTAATAATTTATTGGTGCCCACCATGCATGTAAAATTTCAATGTTTGTATTAAATTAATTGATTGAGAATATTACAATTTTCAACGTACATTTAACAGTTGAAATTTTTATTATCAAACAAAGAGTTAAATATTTTTAATTAATTTAAAATTTGACATTCATAATTTACGTGAATAGAACACAAAATTTGATGGTTGCATTAAATCAAATATAAATTGCATAAAAGCTATGAAAAAATGTAAAATTAAATTAATTTTACATCAATATAAGTAGACATATATATAACTCTGTTAAATTCTGAATTTTTCAAATATTTAAACGATTAGGACCCAATGGCCTTTAGTTTTGTTGTCCACTTTTCACATTTTTTGTTTTTTTATTTTTTTTAAAAAATTATCATTAAGTCAAATGTTCGTGACTTTCAAAATCAATTTAACTAGTTGTCTTTGACCATCACAAAATTGCGGGTATGTTAAATATTGAAATGTCTGTGTGTTACAAATTATATCATGAGGTAAAACTTTTATAACTCATCGTGTCACATTGTTTCATTCGTATTATAGAATGCAATATCTGCCCTTTAAAAATGTGAAACAGGGACGAACCGAAGAAGTAAAATAGGCTAGGCCGCCAATATCTCTTGGCAACGGCTTCTGCTAATAAAAGGCCTTTAGACAACGCCCCAGTTAAATATTTGGTTAATTAAGCCAGCAATTTCTGGTGGATATGGTAAGTCTATGTCCTCCCTCTTCTTCTTCTTCTTCTTATTCTCTTCTTCCTTACGATTCTGCCCTTTCTTTCTCATGATAGAAAACTGCTGACTGCTTAAAAAAGTCTATGGATAATAATCAATGACAAAGCAATAATGAATATACAAGAGAAAGTTCACAGAGAACTCTTGCCATGAACATTTTTACTTGTGGGAATGATTCTTCATTCCTCTGAAAAATGTATAAGAAGTTGTTGGGTCATGCTATTTGAATTGATTGACATCTTTTTCCAGCTTAAAAGAAGAGAAAGAAAGAGAGAAGACCAAAGCCATCAGGTCCAAACGCCTGTGTTTATTTCTGATACACTCTCCAGCAAAGCTGTAGCTACATATTTTGCTTGCCTTTGAGGTGACCCAAAGTGAAGGAGTTGGGAAAGTTTGAAAGGAGTGCAGAAAGTCTATCCAATCATTGTAAGGGTGTTTATGACTGAGAGATCATTGTACCTGGACATGAACTTGTTTGCACAGTCAAAGATGCATCTTTCTTGGATATGAAACTTTCTAAAGCTAACATGCAGCATAAGATATATCAAAGGGCATTGTGAATGTCTTTCGTAAACGCCATTTGTATTGCCTACATCATATTTCCAATAAGTTACCCGCTTACATTTTTCAACCCTTGTGTATTATCAAAGAGAAGCATCATGGTAATGAGCCTTCTTCTACAACTAAACAAAAAGTATGTACCCTCTTTTGAAGAATGAAGCTATTTTTTTTGCCTTACACTTTATTCAGTCATTTTATTTAGTTTTTCTTACATAATACAAGAGAATAGGTTCATAATCATCGAGGCTTGCGAGTACAATCAGCAGAAGCCCATCCAATCCTCTGGTTCTCATTATCATATATCACCAGTTTATCTTGCAATGAAATGTCTGTACAGCATACCAACAAGGAAAAGTTGGATTGCAAGGGAAGGCAAACAAATTAGAAACTTAGAAGCAAAATGACTGGTCAAGCTATATGCAATAAAAACACTCTTACCTCCAATCACATTGGTAATTCCTAGTCCAGCTTCAGTGCCACTCAAAATTCCTAGGCAAACATTTCCTCGTTCCTGAGAAAAATGAGCTTGTTATATTGCATTCTCTTTTTAACTCCATAGAACTGTACATTTAGTTTTAATTCTTTGAAAAAAAATAATTAATGGTTTCCAGAGGTACTTACAGTGACAATGAGATAAGCTTCAGGTGGTAATACTAGCTTATTGTTATTTGCACCGGCAAAACTCAGCACCAAAGTGTTAAAATAGTTCCTAACATCTCGCACAGATTTAAAAGGTTTTGCGCCTTTCCAGCAAATTGGCAGAGCGTTATCTTTCACATCTCGTAGTTGCTTTCCAGTTAGATCTTTCCTTATCTGAAAAATGATGTGTGCAATCAGTTCTGGTAATGTGTTTGCATTCATAAGGTTTTGTGCATTGTGTTTGCTTTTTCTGTCTCACCAGATTGAGTACAGTTTGGTAAACTTTAGAACTCAAGTAAGTGTAGGTGGCTCCAGAGTCAAAAATAACATTAAGGCCCTTTACACCGGTAGGCTTCCCACCAAAAAGAAGTTCTGCTGGACCAGAAGAATAATGTTTACTGAAACGAAACCAACAAGAAAGAAACACACGTTAGAGGTAACATGGAACTAGTAAAGAAGTAAAGAAAATATATCTGATTGTGCTTACTCAAAGGAATTTTGCAACATTGGCGTCCAAGTCATTCCTGATTTAGGGACAAAATCAGCTCCAAGGAACAAAAACCCTCCCCCTCGTCCACTGAAACAATGACCTACCACATTTTTTGTTATACCCATGCCACTCAGTTGTGATGAGATGCTTGCTTTACTTTTGCCAAGTCCAAGGACTCCAGCAGTGGTAGGAGGAGGGTGTGGACCACGATTTTGTAGACGATATCCACATCTGCAGATGAGGAAAAACATAGTACCGTTAGGTATCATGGAAGTGAATGTATCTATAAACACAATACACAAACTGTACGAATTTCAACATTTTACTTCGAAAGCATGGTTGAAATCACTTCTGAAATTCAAAGGTTGTAAATTGAGAAGAAGAGATGGAAATTCCCACCCAAAGGCCAAGAGGGGATTAGAAAGGGAGCCATTGACAAGGCCCAGGGGAAAGTTGTCTGAGACCATGACACCAAGAACTGAACCACGGTCAGCATATTCAACTTGAAAGCCACATTTTTCATTTGGATTCTTGCATGGATTTGACTTTGGAGAGTTAAGTGCAGCACATATGGGATCCTTGCAAGGCAGAAAGTTGTTCCTAACGGGCTTGTAAAGACGGTCACGAGGCTGCAAAAAGGAAGATAAAGGCATCATAAGAACCTAGCAGTCTTTGTTTTTTTCTTGCAAATCATTATAATGCTATGATCATATTGGAGTAAGAAATTTACCTGAGTGCAACCAGTACAAGGAGCATCACATTGGACCCAAGTGAGGTCGCTGCCAGTATCAATGTCAAGCTGAAAAGGCTTAGGTGGGTTGCCTATCTTAAGTTCCACAGAATAGTACCTGACAATTGACAGAAATGGGAATTCCATGAACTTCAGTGGTTATGCTTTAATATGTAGATATAAAGAGAGGGCAAACCAAGAGTGAACTCAAAGTCATATCATCATGGAGAAATCAAATTTTATTGCAATCAAATTGGAAAATAACTACAAACCCAAGAAAATAATTACACTGATAAGAGGAGATAAGAGATAAAAATCTGGGGAAAAAAGGAAAACATCTTTAAGAAATTTTATCAACTTATCATGGGGAATTGGTAGCTAGAATTTGGCCAAGGAATCCAACTTGGAAGGGCAAAGGGATAATGAAAATATCTGAAAGATTAAAAACATACGAGAGAAGGAAAACAAATAGGATATAAGGCATCTCAGTGAAACTACAGACAGATCCAATGAACCCTGAAATTTACCAAGGACGGAACATGAAATCAAATTTAGAGAATGTAAACGAGAAATACTTCAAATATTCTGCAACAAGTTCAAGAAAATAGCATAACCAGAAAAAGAAAACAAAGAATCAATTCAATTGGCATAAACAAAATTAACCAGCATATTTATCAGTGATCAAATTCAGAACAAAGCAGCATATAGAGAAACCAAACCACGTACCAAACAAACTTAGAAAGAAAAAAAAAACTCAAAATAAACAAAACCAACGTTTAAAAAAACAAAAAAGGCAGTACCCAAGAGGATAGACATTGCCAGAAACAGGAAGGAAAACAGAGGAGCCAAAACCATTAACAACCGTTGGATGGACTGTACTCCTCTTCCATAGTCGCTGACCTTGACCGGTTGCTGCAAAACAGCCATGTAAATGTGCAGAGAGAACCTGAAAGACGAAAACCATGATCATCAATGACGCTCTTTTTCCTTTCATTTCCTGGTCAGCCATCTCTACTAAGGATCAAAAACCCACAAAGAAATCTATTGCAAAAATCAAAAGAAAGAATTTTTTGAATCAGAGGCCAAAAGGGTACTTAAAAGACCATTTCTTTTCTGATGAAAAAGAAATAAAAAAACACAAAGCCCCTGAGAACTTCGTTGGGAAGTTGTGAAGGTGACTTCTGGGCTGAAGACTAGGCTCCTTCTTGTATAGGCGCGCGCTTTTCAATTTTATTTTCTTTTTCCTTTTTCTTTAAATAAGTTTTGAAAGTTCATTCCAGTTTAGAGTTTTAAATAATCCGTGTCCGGTCAAGGGGTTTTGCTTAGGGTTTGGAATCTTCCTCCGGAGTTGGTAGCTTCAGTTCCAGTTCCCACTGCGTACGCGGTCCTGGACGCTGAAAAATCATTAAATGGTCAAATTTGCAATTGGAAAAGTTTATGGAGATGGCGTTTGGATAGGGGCAAAATCGGTATTGTACAATATGTTTGGTTTCGATGGTGACAAAATGGAGATGAAATTGACATATGTGGACGGTAGGGTCATCTGGATCAGCTGTTTTGCACGTTGGCCTTTGGTCTTTAACTTGGGGAGTAAGGAGCCTGGGTTTGGGACTTTGAGAGTAGACTTGGTAGACTGACTGACTGTGTTATGATTTTTTGAGAGTTGCTTTGGGTTCAATTATAAGTGTAGTTAAATGGCAGAATCAATGAATTCTATCACACTTTTAGCATAAGGTTTACTGGTTCCAACAATCAAATGTTTAAGGATTTTTTTTTGTTCAAGAGATGAAATAATTTCTGAAATAATTCGAATTTGGAAGTGGATTTCTATATTTTTTATTCAAATTATTTCTATCCATAATTAAGAGGCAATAAATCTTTTTTTAGTTTTTTATTTTTGAAAAATCGGAGATTTTTATATATCTTTTTTATGATAAAAACGCGTTTGTTTTATTAAAAAAATAATAATTTATGAAAAAGAAAAACCCTCCCAAAAAAAGCAAAGTAGAATGGTCAAGATTGTATAACAAGTGCACTTTCAAAGAAATTAACTCCATCTGCAAGGGCAATCCTTGACAAAAATGGCAATCAATAATGCATCCACGCACACATTTTTCCAACTATTTTCAGGAGTTTTGCTACTAATATTTTATGGAAAACCCTAATCCCACGTTATTATTATAAAAATAAATCGAAATGATAGAATGGAGAAAATAATGGAATTGAAGTGTTCATACGAAAGAGTGAAATAGAGAATGATGGCATTGAATTAAGAAAACTAATGGGAAAAGAGAGAGTGGTTGGTGATTGGATCCTTTGCTCAATTTTGCGTGAAAGGAATACTTGTTTATTTCAATTGTCAAACTACCATGGGCCTTATGAGAAATTTGGAAACTTTCTCTATTTAATAGTAGTAACATTAAAGCTCTTTGGAGATAATACCTAGGATTTACAAAGCTATGTTTTCTTGATTAGGAGCTAGGATTAAGTCTTAATCCACCTATAAAGTAACTCACCGAATCGAATTACTTGTCCATTTTGTCATGTTTAAGAAAAGCAGCAAATTAAACTTATCATAATCAATAAGGGAATCTTGCCATCCTTATACAAACTTGTTTCATGTGATGGAAAATAATTCAAATTTGACATTTTGAATAAAAAATACAGACATTTATTATTAAATTAAATGATTTATGATCAAGATTCTTATATATATATATATATAAAGTACTTATACCAGGTCTTGGTTATAGGTCTGATTATTAGGGGGTTACATGCTAAAATAAGCCTAATCTTCACCCAAAATGAAAATTGAATAATTTGGCTGTAGAAGTTGAAACATAATCACCTTATGATGCATGCAGCTAACTTAGTGAGCCCATGTCATCATTTGCTCTTGTTTTTTCTTTTCTTTTAGAGTCGTGAATTTTGTGATTCAAAGTCACATGCAGCGCCATAATTAATTAAAGTCATCAAGCCAATAGTGTTAAACTATTTGCTAATTTCATCAAGGGTCTTTTTCAACTATGCTATGCTATCTTCCCCATGCATCTTAATTTCAAGGTCAAGGAATATAATAGTTTAATATTCTGATCTGCTACCTCATTCATGAATTCCCTGCTTGTCTACAATATGAACAAAATAAACACAGAGAGGATGAATCTAAATTAAATCGATTATTGGGTTTAATAATTTACTTGTATCCGTAACATGCGTAAAGTTAAATAAATATATAATAAAAAGATATATATATATATATTCGTAATGTACCTATCATGCATGTAAAGTTTCAAGTTAATTCAATATTATTATTAAATTAATTGATTGAGAATATTGCATTTTTCATGTATATTTAATGGTTGAAATTTTATTGTATCAAACAAAGAGTTAAATATTTTTAATTAATTTGAAAATTGACATTCATAATTTACATGAATAAACATTAAGATTCAACCGTTGTATTAACCAATATAAATCATATAAAAAATATAAAAAACTGCAAAATTAAATTAATTTTACATCAATATAAGTAGATGTATATATATATATATATATATATATATATATATATATACTTCCGTTATATTCAGAATTTTTCAATATTTAAACAATTAGGGCCCAATGGCACTTAATTTTTCTGTCCACTTTTCATTATTTTTTTTATTTTTTTAAAAATATCATTACCTCAAATGTTGTTCGGGTACTTCCAAAATCAATTTAATTAGTTTGCTTTGACCATCACAAAAGTTGGATTATGTTAAATATTGAAATTTCTGTGTGCTACAAGCCATATCATGAGGTAAAACTTTTATAATTCATCCTGTCACATTGTTTTATTCATATTATGGAATGCAATACCTGCCCCTTAATAAGGAAAAACAAGGAAGAAGTAAAATAGGCTAGGCCGCCAATATCTCTTGGTAACGGCTTCTGCTAATAAAAGGCCTTAAGACAACGCCCCAATTAAATATTTGGTTAATTAAGCCTGCAATTTCTGGTGGATATGGTAATTCTATGTCCTCCCTCTTCTTCTTCTTCTTCTTCTTCTTCTCCTTGCGATTCTGCCCTTTCCTTCTCATGGTAGATCATCTCCGAGAATGTGCCTCCATTTCTAGTCAAAAGAAGAAAGGTTTCAGCCTTCGGGACCTTACCAAACTTTACAGATCATTATTCGCATTACGATCATGGCGTCATCATAAGAAATCATTCTCAAAAGAACCTCATTCCAAACGTCCTCAAACCATCGAGGAACCTTACCAGGTATTAATCTACGTGTACAGGTCCATGCATGCAACAATAACCTGAAATATTCCCGAATTGTCTTTAGGAAATGCTTTCAATATTCGGTTCTTTTTTTTTGTTTTTTTTGTTTTTGTTCTTAACATGTAAGAAAGTTTAGAGGAGAGATGGAAATTGGAACCTTAGACTTAAACCGGAACTGATGAATATCATTTTAAGGACTTGATTTCGAATCCTTATTTACCGTGTAAATATGAGGGAATTTTCATTTCTAGGGCCCTGGAAACGAGAATCGAGATAAAGGAAACATGTATGAAGTTGGCAGCTATAGATACAATGGAGATGGATTGCGAGGGGATAGTCCTACGAATTCTAATAAAGCTTGTTTCAAGCATCGAAGCATGGACACTTTCTTTTCTTCCATCCCTCCTCCTATCTCAAGAAGTGCAAGCAAAAGGAGCCCCGGTCCTAGCCCCAGACCTTCCTTTGCGTATTGGAATGGAAGCCTGAGAAGCACAGATACAAAAGGAATATTTCCTGAGGCCCCGTCAACAAGCTCAAGCCGCTGGAACGGCAATCCCATCATGTTTTCAAACTCAACTGGGATGATGAAACCTCCGCCTATCGAGAGGCAGCTCGAGTGCACGCTTGAAGAGTTGTGCTATGGATGCGTGAAGAAGATTAAGATCACAAGAGATGTCCTTACAGAATCCGGGTTCGTAGTTATCAACATTTTCTCTTGACATTGTCTGTGATTTTCGAGATTGCAATGCCTGCTAAAGCCTGAAAGGGCACAAACAACATCTGACATTAGTTTTCAAAACGTAGCCGATGTAGGCAACATTTGATGTTGAAGAAGAAACAAGATGTTTGCAATGTTTAACGATGTTGTTTCATCCTTATATTGCAGACAAATAGTTCAGGAGGATGAGATTCTATCAGTGAAAGTGAAGCCAGGATGGAAGAAAGGAACCAAGATTACATTTGAAGGAATGGGCAACGAGAGACCAGGAGCTTATGCAGCTGATATAACGTTTGTGATTGCTGAGAAAAGACATAATTTGTTTACAAGAGAAGGTGATGATTTAGAGCTGGCAATCGAAATTCCTCTGGCAAAAGCTCTGACCGGTTGCACCATTCCCATCCCTTTACTGGGCGGGGAGAAGATGAATTTGAGAGTAGATGAGATCATTCACCCTGGCTACCAAAGGATAATCACAGGCCAGGGTATGCCAAGCACAAAAGAACAGGGAAGCAGAGGAAACTTGAAAGTTGTATTCCTGATTAACTTCCCAACGGAGCTTACAGATGAACAACGAGCCACTGTGGTTAGTATTTTAGGGGATTCCTGTTGATGAATATGTTTTAGTTTCTTTGGGAGTCCAGAGTTTGTTTCTCTTGTGGATATTTTGCGTTGCAACTGAATTTCAACATTGTAAAATGTATTAGTTAGAAACTCTGCATATAATTCAAGGATTACATCTCTGTTCTTGCATCTTACCTGCAGAAAACCAGTCAGCCGGCTTTTCTTTCCCTTTTTGTCCCCTTTCATTCATCGTTATAAGCAAATGTTGACCTAAAGATCTGCAGTGAAAAGCTAAAAGAGAGAAAATACTAAGAATGCTGCTCTAAATCGAAATGAAAATAGAATTCTCGACCATCCCTGAGCCACCAAAAGACTTATTGATGTTAGCATCTTCTGAATACAATGAGAAATACTAGTAAGTGAAGATAAACTTCAATCTTTATCACTCGAAAGCAGTGGCACTTGAAAGAATGTCCTACATTATGCCTCTTATGATACCGGACATCTAATGCTAGGTTTTCAAACTGGAACAGAGCATATTGGTTCTGCACTGAGAAAAAGAGACTCAGTATAAAATAATTCTTGGTAAAGCTAGGTTCAACTATAGCCAGGTTCCTGTTAGTCTGACATCTTCAAACAATCACTAATCGTAAATACATTCCGAACATCACATTGAATTAAAGATGACAAAGCTGAAAATCATTTATATAATTTACTTTTAGTCTTGTATACAATCAACCTTAGTCAAAGTGAATTAATGCTTTAAAATATACTGAAATGAGTGCCTTAAATTATATTATTACATGCTTGAAAGAAATGAAAACGTACAACATAGACAGCCACACCCGTTGTCTTTTAAGCCTAAGACCATCCCAGCAATGCTCGGATTATGCTTAATAAACTACCACCAAGAAGAGCCTGCAACAATCTTAGCTTTCGCCTTGTGTATGGTGGGTATCTCACAAATGCATCACAAGCAAAACCTCTATAAAGAACAGCCTTCTTATGGCTAAAAGCATCAAAGGAGAATTTCCCATGGTATGCACCCATTCCGCTGTCCCCGACTCCTCCAAATGGTAAAGTGTGTTCAGCAAGCTGAAATATCAGGTGTGTATCATATATACGCATTCTACTATTTAATAAGAATGTCAAAATGAAGTTATAACACTGCATGCTTCGACAAAAAGGAACATACCCTATGTTTTAATTGATTTCAACAGTATTTAGAAAACAAAGAGAAGTAACTAGTAGTGTTTGCTATATAAATATTCACTATTTGACTTATAAGGAAAAAAGCAACACGGTCAATTCTTGACTCCCACATCAAAATCTATGTAGGGAAGCAAACATGAAAGAAAGCTCAACAAAAAATATAGTGAATGCTTCTATCCTATTGAAAATGATGGCCTTCAACACAAGACTATAAGATCTGTACACAAAAATATGGCCCTTTGCATCATTAAACTAAAAATTGTCTACTATATCCTTAGAAGATTATGTTTTCCCCTACTAAATTCATTCTAGAAATTCTTTTTGACTAAATAATATCCAAAAAAGGTAGTTCAAATCTAATGTCACCAATGGCTTCTCAGTTCCCAGTGACATTATTCCAGAGACTCATATGATAAGAACTACCATAAAAACAAGTTATTAATCACACCTAACTTAACATTTATGCATCTTATGTTTGACATACCAATTTAACCATCAGAAGACACTAAATATGCTCTCATTAGCCAAATTGAGGGATCATTTGCAACCTAGACATGGAGCTTACCACCACTTTTGAAGGTAGATATGTGTGGATATAAATAGTAATAATGCATGCATGTGTCCACATTGATTATATGAGTTAAAAGTATAATTACATGTACAGTCGTGTCATTGACAACCAAACCCCCTGCAGAGACTGTCGCAACAAACTTCTCTTTCAGCTTCTCCTTATTGGTAAACAGATATGCTGCTAATGGCTTTGTTCCTGAAGAATTTATCACATCAAAGCTGTCTTCCACTTTGTCAACCTGTTATGAACCAACCACAAGAAAATCATGGTAAAATGTCCCATATTCAATCTCCATAACGGAAGTAGAAGACTACTGAGCTAATTTCTCATTTCAATTTCCCAGATCGTATAAATGCTTTGTCTTTGTTTCTGCCTGGCCATTTTTCATGCTGAAAATTCATAAAGCAAGCTGCTATATCCTCAAGTAGATATCAGTGTCTACATGTAAAAGGAACTCTAACTTTTCCCATGAAAGCTTTCCAGAAAAATGTTGCTTAGCTATTTCTTCATAAATTGCATCGCTAATACAGGTGAAGCAGGTCTTATCATTCGTGTTCCTTTTGAAGAAAAGGATATGCATTAATTTTACTCAAGCAATAAAAAAGATTTGGACTCTTTAGATTTTTCAAGGACAACGCTACACACAGAAACTTAAAAGAAAATTAAAAATAAATAGCAAATAAATTCAAATGCAATGGACACTTTTAGTTCCTACCATGATAATTGGAAGCAATGGACCAAATATCTCTTCATTCATGATCAGAGAATCTAGTGGGACATCAAGCAAGATAGTGGGAGCAATCTTCCTGTCATTGGAAGAAAGAAAAGTGTATTAACAGTGAAAAGTGCTCATGGCATTTAAAAAGAGGAGAAGTAAACCCAGGTTAGAACTCACAAGTTGTTTTTGTCTCTTTCACCTCCATGGACGATTTTACCAGACACCTTGTCCTCATCCAAGAGCTTTGACAAGCGAGCAAAGTGGTTCGAATTCACTATGCGAGATAAGTCTTTTGACTCCAGCGGATTCTTTCCATAAAACTGCTCCAATTCACGTTTGAAAGAATCTAGCTGCAGGATGGAAAGCACTTGAGAAAAATGATTGAAAGGAAATAGATTACAAATGTTAACATATGCATGCAACCTTACCAACTTTGGAGCATAATCTTTTGTTGTAATAATGTAGTCAGGAGAAATACATGCTTGTCCATTATTACACCCCCACTTGCCCGCAATAATCCGCCTCGTTGCAACCTGAAATACACAAATAAGTATGTCAGCATGTAAGTCACAAAGAAAGCAGACATGCAGCAAAATAAGCACTATACTTACCTGTAAATTGATGCCTGAATCAACAATGACTGGAGATTTTCCTCCAAGCTCCAAAACAACAGGTGTTAGGTGCTTTGCAGCAGCTGCCATCACAATGCGTGCAACTCTTCCATTGCCTAAAAATTCAAAGATGTTTTGATTCATAATACCTTATATCAGAGTTGTGATGACAATAAAAATACTATAGCATGACAATGTCTAAAGCATCAATCAGTAAACATACACCAAAATTAGAACTCCTGGGAAGGCACCAATTTGCCACATTTTTTCCTCTTTATGGAAAATCAATCAAGACATGGTGACATTGCATGTTTGAAAAGAGAATCAAAAAACAGCATATCACCATACCAGTACCTTGCAAAGCAACAAATAAATCTAATATGCCAAAGTAAACCCCAGAAAGAAATCCCTCAAAACCCTCTTCAGTTCTTTCCAGATCCCAAAGTGTGAGAAACTTTTGAGCACCATTAGGCCGCCTGTACTTTCATGTTCCAATAAAGTCTTGACCAGTTTAAGTGTTGCAATTATCCATAACCACCCTCGGTGGAAAAAATCAGCTTCTGCCAACCAAGGGACCATGCAACTTTCACTTAAAAGCCCCCTTAAAGATTTTTTTTGTAATTGTATCTAATTAACTCAGCAAGGATGGGAAAAGGTTCATATTAAAGTGAGATTTCAATGAAAAGAGCTCAGCCCTAATGTTCCGTACTTTATAGTTTGTGGTCTTAAACCAGATAAAGATTGAGAGTTGTAGCAGGTTGGCTTGGTGCCCAGTGTAGAACTATAACCACAATTTATCAACATAAATCCAAGAGAGTAAAAATGATTTCCAGGAGACTCTACACACAGTATTCATAAGACAACTCTTAAAAAAATACTACATAAATCCTAGAGAGAAAAAAAGATTGCCAGGAGAATCTACATAAAGTATTAATAAGACAGCCTATTAAAAAAATACTGAGTTATGCACCCCCCAAAAATGAAGAACACCTGATTTTGCATCTAACACTGCATTCATTCAGAGAGTAATCTAAACCAGATAGAAGCTACACAAGGAACATCTAAACTAAATGCTATAATAGAGATCCTGTTAAGTCATCAACAGGCACCATCTGCCTCTTCCTCACGATGGATAGAGTCTCGAAACAACTCGGCAAACATATAAGACTTACAATCCTTCACCCAACTGTTTGATAACAAGTAATAGAAAGCTACATCATCCAACACCCACTTCAATCATAAACTTCTTGGAACATATACACATATGAACCTAAAATCCAGTTGTCCAAGGGTACATTAATTAAGACATAAAAGATCAAGCTAGAGGAGAAGGTAAATGGATGATAAATGAGCAAGGACCTGTATAAAATATTTTGTCCCACTTCTGCTCCAGAAGTGCTGATGTTTCAGAAACAGCCCCTTCAACAACCTTTATGCAAGAGCTATCCAAATAATTGGCTACCAGCTTTGCAAGCAATGATGCTGTGGCTGGAGCAATTTCTGATGGCTTTAAGACTACAGCATTACCGGCTGCAATAGCTCCAACAACTGGATCAAGGGACAACACTGAAAGAAGAGATAAAATTATAGTCATCATTCCAACAAATTTCAGAAATTAAAAATAAAAAAGGAAGAAGCCAAAATCTATAATTGTGAACATGTCCATCAGGATGTTTAACATACAAAAAGGATAATTCCATGCTGATATTACTAGCACAACACCCAATGGCTCAGATACAATTTCAGCAGATGAAGGAAATGTAGTCAACGAAGTTTTTGCCTGCAAAAAAGGGCAAGTTAATTATATTCAACTCTGTTAATGTCAAGAAGAAATCTAAACAAAAGCTTCAACCCAATTGAGAGGTATAAAAAAAACTTACCCTTTCTGGCATTATCCAACGCTTCATTTCCTTGAGTGCCAATCTACATGAGCTCTTCAACATTGCTATCTGCAGAGTAAACCATGTTAATATAAGAGGACAAAAAATAACATATTTTAGTGGGGCTTGCATACAAAAGAATAGTGCACAATAAATTTGTGGAGGCTGAATATAAATAACTCAAATATTGTTGCCTTCTTCACAGTTCCACATTTCTAAATAGTGTGACATTTAGATATTAACTATCAGGTCTAGAATGAAAATAAATTAAAACAATATCAACTATCAAGAATTCACACAATGTAAAAAGAGAAAGATATCTCCATATAAAACTGTCAAGTGTGACAAAAAATTAATCACTCCTGAACAAAAGTCATCTCAATACATTATTTATCATCAGTTAAAACGCGTAAAAATAACTGACAGAAAGTTCCTTAAAGCACTTTATCTTCAGCAAAAATTGACACTATCACCAAGAACTATCATTTAGGAACCTCCAAAGAGAATTTGCTTACTATTCATCCTTAACTTCATTAGCAATTACAATCTAATCAACTTAAGCATTGAAGGTTGACTTGAATGATACATCCAACTAGCTTAAAGTAAACTAACCATCAGCCTCCACAATTACACCCAGAGACTGAAAATATATAGTTTAAACATTTGGCTTAAATAACGTTGCTTTCAAACATGCGGCACACGATAAATCATTACCAAACAAAAATTGTTGAAAAAACTCTTAAGCATTCCTGAGATAATCAATATTTATCTCGCTTTCTCCGTATTATTCAGTGATTCCAACATTAATCAATCACACAATTACAATTATCATCACAGCTGATCATCTGTAATAGCAGAAACTCCAATCATCAAATTATAACTATTCAAAAAAAAATTCAAATTATATTATTACTATTCAAAATAACTATAGATAGCAAGACATATCTTTCTCTCTCTCTCTTTTTCCAACTTCTTCAAATTCAATCATCACTAACTCTTTCAAATCCTAATCTGTACTAATTAAGAGTAAATTCAGGAACTATTCCCCCCAAAGCCCAAACTTATCCATACTTTCCAAATAATTAATAGTTCTGAAGAATTTATTTTCACGGATAAAAGGAACTATCAACAGTCACTAGTAAAGCTGAAAAAAACGAATGTGCCAAAATAGAAAGAATTCTTACAACAATTACATCCTGCCGGTACAGATGTGCTAGTTGGATTAGCAATAAATGTTCAAGTACTCGAGTTCTAGCAGTTTCAAATAGCAAGCAATTCTTAACTAAAGTCTAAAATGACCGACCATTATCATGATAAAGCAAACTACTAGCATGTCATAAATGCTACTTGTGTCCACCAAGATATGAAGGCTGTCACCATTTCAAACACTTGCAAGAACTTTGCACACCGGAAAAATTAAAAAAAGAAATGGACACTATAGTTTCCAAAAACTTCCTAACTGCTTTCTTCATGAATTTCATAATTCTCGCATGAAGCTTACAACGGTCTCACACAAAATTTATATTAATATAAATAAGATGCATTTATAGAGGAAAAATTAAATAAACCCCAAAAAAGGGGAAAATAATGAAATAGATGGCACCAATTAGCTTTAGACAACAATTTCTTTCAAGCAAAAAAAAGATATAGAAAAAAATAAATAAAATTAGGATTGGAGACAAAGAAGTAGTTGAAGTTTTATCTCAGTAACCAAACATGAACCGTCAAATCTTTTATGCATATTCTGATTTTGAACGTTCGACTATTAATAACAATATTTTTTAAAAAATAAAACTAAATAAATTCAATAATTAAGGATATGGTGAAATTTTTTATTATTATAATCGACTGTGAATCAAAAATCATTAATAGCTGACAGCCGCCTATTGACTCTGTGCTAATACTGTCAATTCAGTTCGTGAAATCACTGCAGTGAGTTCTCGTCCATTTTAAAATTTAATCAAACAAAAAATACCTAATCCGAAAGCAAATTTTCGAATAAATTCATTGAAATACGAAATTAAAGTGAAATGAATATGAGTAAAAGCTTTGACCTCGTAGATGTAGGATTCGAGTTCCGGCTTGGAAAGATCGTCGCGAAGGGCGGCGGCGATTTGCGGCTCGTTCTCTTCAGTCATCTTCAACAAGGCTTTCAACTGAGCAACTCTCCATTCGTAGCTTTTAGTTTTTCCAGCAACAAAGCTAGCTCTCAACTCCTTCACCACCTCCTTGGCCGAGTCCGTATCGAAAACCGCTTTCTTCTCCACTTCTCTCGCCATTATTATCCAATCCAAAAACTCTCAAAAAAAAAACCAATCGATTAGATTCAAACTTTAAAACTTATGACTATAATAGAACCAAGAGAAGAAAAACGACGATTGAATTGATTGGCTTTTTTGTAGTTTTGTGTTTTAATTTTCTTCTAGAACACGCCGTCGTCGTCAATGATTTCGTCGGGCGTCACTCTCGTGTGTGAATTTAAAAAGTGGCGAAATTGCTTGTCTATATATAGTGGGAGAGTCGTGACTCGCGCCGAATCTCTGGCGTTTCTCGTCACCTGCTTTCGGGTGTTACACCATTGTGTTTCCCACGCGAGATAATAAGCGCGTTTGGAATGGGTGTTTTTGCCCCTGGTCCTGCTGGCTTGGAAAGATATCCTTGGAGCAACGTTTTGTCAAAGATTCAGGTTTTCCGGTCAAATGACCATTAGAATGCTACAGCATCTATGATAATGGTCTTTGAAACTTCTTCAGACGTGATGACTTTTATTTTTGCCATATCGATTTATATTTAAAATTTTTATAAATAAGTCGTTTCCCATAATAAAATATATATTTTATAATTCTTACGAGAATGATTTTCTTGATTTAAGTTTTAAATGCGTTACTATTTTTTTAACATTAAAATCTTTAGGGTGAGAATAAAATAACGATGTAAGTAATTCTGACAATTGATGTTTTAGTATTTTATTCACGGTACCATTAATTAATTTTGTTAAGATCTTAAATATATATATATATATATATAAATATGTAATAAACATGTAATATGATTTATTTACATAATTAAAATTTATACAATTTATAATCTCATTAGGTGATTAATTCAATTAAAATAATTAAATTAAAATATAATTTTATTATTCAAATCTACAACAAAAAATTATATATATCATAATATTTATCAAATATAATAAAATTTAACATTAATAAATTTTAATCATCATAAAACTATTAGTATGTACATAAATCAATATACAAGTGTTATACTCAATTTATCTACTCAACACATAAAACAGACATATATATACACAATAATAAAATTAATATTATATCTTAAATGAGATTTAAATAAATTTATCACGATTAATAAATGAAACACAATTACCTTAAATTCAAATCCATTTAAATTTGTATCATGTTATAATGTGGTAAATAAAATTACCGTACTAGCGTTGAGCAATGATACCGTCGTACAAATAACCATATTCATTAGTACATCACTTAGCTGTACATGTTTCGGGAACCTCATTTCAAATCCAAATATATTTTAAATGTTTTACACAATTATATTTTTTTTGTCAAGACATAATTTAACCTTTTAGATGATGTTTATTGTGCTTTTGAATTTTCCTTTCCTAAAATAATAAAAAAAAAAAAAGTAGTGCTTACGCACAAAGGGATTCGTAAACCTTTTTTATTTTTAAAATTGTAACGGAATGTGAGGGATTAACTTGTAAAATGTTAGATCAACCACTAATTTAAAACACACTTCTGGGGAAACAAATTTTATACAGCATGTCATAAAATTAAACTTATTAAAGATTATATATATACACGTAATACAATAATCATAATCAGCCTTTCTTGATTTTAATAATATTTATAATAACACAGTTTCATTACTTATAAGGTTTTTTTTAAAATAAAATCAAAGTTGTTTTTATAATTAGAGCATGTTTGGCCTGACTTTTTTCTAACTTAAAAGCTATTAAGAAGTTCTTATAAAAAATAATAGTTTTTAAAATTAAGTTAAAGTTGTTTGGTAAAATTTTTTTTATAAGTTTTTTTTTATAAGTTATAATTTTTGTTAAAATTACCTTAGAAGGTATTTTTTTTTAAGAATGTAATATTATAATTATTTTTAACAAATGAAGATATTTTTTGAACAAAAATAATTTTTTTTTTTGTATTTTTAAAAAAAGATAAGAAAAAATTATTCCTTAGAGCTTTTTTTTAAGTACATGTTTGGCTTAACTTTCTTTCAACTTATCTACTTCTTAAAAGTAAAAGTTATGCCAAACATAATATTTTGATAAGCTTTTAAAAAAAAGTAGTGTTTTTTTTTAAGAACAAAATTTTAAAAAAAAAGTTTCAAGGATGAGCTTTTTCTTCTCTTCTTTTAAAAATACAAGAAAATTTTTATTTTTGTTCTAAAAATATCCTTATTTGTTAAAAATAAGTACAATATTACTCTCTAAAAAAATACTTTTTATGATAATTTTAATAAAAATTATAACTTATAAAAAAAATTTTACCAAACAACTTTAGCTTAATTTTAAAAGTTATTATTTTCCATAAAAACTTCATAATAGCTTTTAAATTAAAAAAAAGTCAAGTCAAACAGGCTAAGCTTTTTTTAAAAAAAAAATTATTCTTAAAAAAAAAAATTTTAAGAACTTCTCATAAGATCATATTTGATCTAATTTTTGCTTTTAAGATATAGATAAACTAAAAAAAAAATTAGGCCAAATATACACTTAATGGATGAAAAGAATTCTTTATCTCTTCGACGCGGACTCCATATCTTTCTGAAATTGAAATTTAATCAAAGATCGGATTTGAGACATGGACGACTCACTAATGCCAACTAACGTGCACATAAATGTAGGTTGACGAATTGGCACATTTCCGGAACAAAAAATTGATATCATTGTGTAGTTGACTGTATAGCGTGCCCGGATTTTGCATTTTTAAATTTAATATACAATAGTATAATAAGTATGACAATAATATTTTATAGACTTACTTTAAGTTTTCACGAGTGAATGCATTAGAACGTTCAATTTTGGTATTATTTATTTCTATTAGATGGATTAACCACCTTGTCCCTTTCTGTTCCCTTCATTAATAGATTATTCGAGACATGGCATTAAAATTGCAATAATGACTTAAGAGATACGTATATGCAATGATTAACGTTCCAATTATGTAATGTGTTTATCGGTTCGGCTGCTATCACTTATTTTTTTACATTCTTTTTGTTTATTGGTTAAGTCGTAAAGAAAAGAAGTCAACTTTTAATGATGTATATATAATATATGATTTATATTATTATATAATGATAAATATAAAATTATTCAAAATAAATATATTTTAAAATATGAGTATTATTTTTTAAAATCCTTAACTTTTAAATATTTTTATTAAGATAATGACAACATTTAATTAAGTAATAATGTATAAATATTATATAGAAACAATGTATATATATAAATATTATAAGTGATAGTGTATAAATAATTAAATATTATAGGAGTAACAAATTTAATTGAAAATTTGAAAAAGCACAACATGGCGGAGACGCCACTGCCAATAAATAAGAGAGAGATGGAACTGATGAAGATTGGTTGAGCTATACAGATCATGGAAGAGAAAATCCAAGAGATTAAGTTATTCAGTGACGAATATTTTAGCTAATGTAGAGATTTTCTTTTAATCAAGTTTACAAACAACTGGCAGCAGGCGACTGCGTGATGTTGACGGGTGTGCGGGTGGTTAAACTTTTGCGACCAAGCGCGTCAGGTGTGTGTTTGATGAGTTTTGCTGAGAAGCAACACCCGCGGTAGTTGCAACCACCGTTGCCTTTTTCCCTCTGCCGTGCGTGATCAAAATAAGAGAAAAGCTTTGCTATATTCTGTTTTGGTAATAGGAAAACAGAGTGGAAGAAAAATAAGCTTTTGTTTTTGTATTTGATAAAAAAAAAAAAAGAAAAATAGATAAATTTTTATTTTAAAAAATGGGTGAAAATCATTTTTTTACTTATCCGTTTAGTTTGGTTTTTTTTTTTTCAAATTATGTATATTTTAAAAAGCAAAAGTCAATCAAATAAGATTTTTAAAAAAATTTTCAAAAATTTTAAAAAAGTAAGTTTTTTTAAAAAATAAATTAAAAAAAAATCTCTCTTCTCTTTTTTTAAAAATCACATCAATTTTTTAAAAATCACATCAATTTTTTAAAAAATATCCCTCTTTCTCGATCAATCTCTCTTACTTCTTTCTCTATTTGTAAATTACTCTTTTCCAACATAAAATCATAATCTCCTTCTCTTTTACCTCTCTCTATAAAGATTATTAAAAAAACATAAAACTCAGCAATAGAATAACAAAATTTAAGATTTTTATATTTTTACAAACATTACGAGAAAAGAACACTCACAATTTAAAACTGTATTTATGTACTATTTAAAAATTTTCTTTTTTTTTTCACAAAAAAAAAATCTAATATTATTATTATTATACAAGTTTGAGAATTCTTTCATTTCTTTATAGATTTTTTTATTTTAACACTTGAAATTGTATATAAATTCAAAACAATCTTATTCTGTTTTAGTTTATTAAGTGATTGAAGATGACATAAATACTTTTTATGATAATTTTAACTAAAATTAAAATTTATATAATTTATTTTATCAAACAATTTTAGTTTAATTTTAAAAATTATTATTCATTATAAGATCCTCATAAGAACTTTTAAATTAAAAAAGTTAAGCCAAATAAACTCTTAAATTAATAATTTTACCTTTAGATGGTAAAAAAAGGCCTTAAGTAGATATTTGAAAAAAAAAATTATAGTACTGGTTTAGCCAAAAAAAGAAAGAAAAAAACTGCTAAAGTTTTTTTATTTTGGATTTTATATATGTAGAGGATAAGACTATGGAATCTTACGTGTCATGGAGACATAAAACAAAAGCCCTCCAAATGGGAAAATGGGAACCGAAAGTGAAAGGAAAGGAGACGAGAACCTCAACTAGGCTACATTACATTAAGACATAAACCAAAGGGTCACCAAAACTTAGGAGAAATAAAAAGGAAAAAAATAGAAATATCCGAAAGCAACAAAAAAAAAAACAAATGTATTGAACGAGTGGGTCCAAAAAAGGCAAAAGTCCCAACAAATGGACATGGGTGTTAAAAGAATTGTCTTTGTCGAATTATAATCAATGCCATTTTGTAGGTATTGCGTGTTAAAAGAATTGTCTTTATGGAATTATAATCAATGCCATTTGTAAGAATTCAATGTATTTGAATTTAGATTTGCCAAATTAGGAGTGAGTTATTTTCTAAGAAAATTGAATTAATAAAAAATTAAAATAATTCAATTAATTTGATTATTTATAAATAAATATGATTAAATTGCTAAATTTGATAGAATTTTTGAATTAATTCAATAACTGGTTTGTATATAAATCATTTATAAATTATTATATATAATAATAATATAAACATTTCATATCATGTATCTTTATACAACAATAACATATATATTTATAAATAAAAATGTATTATATTATTATATTATAATATAATGTTATTATAAAATTTTGATTAATTTGATTATTAACCGAATTAATCGATCTAGTTCGTTTCATCTATAAAAGGTTAAAATTTCATTTTGATCGATTCAATTAATTATCATGACATATTTAATTACTTTGATTACAAAATTTTCTAAATCAAAAATTAACTATTTACACATCATTACATCTAACTTTTTCAATATTTATGTTTACAAATTTTTTTTCAATATTTGGCAAAGAAAATAATATATAATTAATACAAAGTATAATACCTATGACCTGCTTGATTTTAATCTAAAATTAATTTAGAGTCTGTTTGACTTAATTTTTTTTAACTTAAAAGCTATTATAAAACTCTTATAAAAAATAATAGCTTTAGAATTAAGTTAAAACTGTTTGATAAATTGTTTAACAAAATAAATTATATAAGCTCTAATTTCAATTAAAATTACCATAAAGGGTATTCATGCCATCTTCAATTACCTAATAAGCTATAATGTAATGCTTCAAGTTGATATATAATTTCAGATGTTAAAATCGAAGAAATCAATTAAAAAAAAGAATAACTTTCAAACTTGTATAGTAGCAATAGTATTAGGTTTTTGTTGATCTAGCAAGCAATCGGACCATTATGCTTCAATTTTCAAAAAAGATGAAAAAAGAGAAAACGATGTATTTGACATNCTCAATCTTTGTGAGAATAAAAAAATTTTAAATTTTGATATTCTATTGTTGGGTTTCGTTTTTTTATTAGTTTTTGTAGAGAGAGGTAAAGAAGAGGGAAATCGTGATTTACATTGAAGAATGGTAATTTGTAGAGAGAAAGTGATGAGAGGGAGATTAATTGAGAGATGGGTATTTCTTAAAAATTAATGTGTTTTTAAAAGAAGAAAAGAAAAAGCTCCTCCCTGAAGCTTTTTTTAAAATTTTTTTTTTTATTTTGTTCTTAAAAAAAATCACTTTTTTTTTAAGAGCTTTTCAAAAAATCATATTTAGCTTGACTTTTTCTTTTAAGAGGTAGATAAACTGAAAAAAAGTTAGACAAACATGCACTTAAACTAAAAGATTGAGCTTGATTTGGACTGTTGTGCCGTATTCTAAGAGGACTCCACCAACGGATCATTCAATTGTGATAAGTCAAAGAGTTGGGATGGCATGGGATTCTTCAATTCAAATTGAGTGGATGCCGAACCTTAGCATTTCCCTCGATGTAGGTTGGGATTCAGACAAATAGTTATGTACGTTTGGATAACAAGTATAGTAGATCTTAATATTTTGGACATGACACGAAAATATATAGAATTAAATAGATTTAGATTTAATTTTAACGTGTTTCGTGTCTATTTGTGTCTAACACGAGTAACACGTTTAAAATACATTTAATTAATCGTGTTAATCATATTATCGTGTTTAATCGTGTTATCGTGTTTGAACGTGTATATATAACATATTTATCAACTTTTTAAAAATTAATAGTCAAAGACTATTTTAGCTTGACTTAAATAATTTTAAATAATTATTTTAATAAGTTTTTAAAATTTTATAAAAATAATAATGTAATTATGCTATGCCTAAACCTAATTTTGAACATAATTATTGATTTTAAATTTAAATAATAAAATTATATTTAATTGTAAATATTTTTATTTAATCTTGTTAAACATGGTATTAATCATGTTGTATTATATATTGACACATTCAACAAACGTGTTAATTGTATTATATTGTGTTACATGGTTATTAAACATATACATGTACTTATTTTAGATTTAAGATGTGAATATTATTCATGTCGTGTTCGTATTTATCTTTAACGTGTTTCGTATTTAATCGTGTCTGACACGTTTAAAACACGAATTGTCAGATCTAAAGTATAGTATGCTGGATATGAGTATGTACAATGTCAATGTATCTAGACATCTCCCAATCTAGATTTTTTAGCAGGTGTCAATAATTTCTATATGTTCCTCTTGTATTTAATAAGCCGATAAGCTAAGATTAACTTATAGCTCTTAGAAATAATAAAAGCTTACTTTTCCAAAAAGAAAAAGTACCATTCCATTTTAAGGAGTTTTTTTTTTCTCTAAATTGAACAAGTTTATGGTTTTTGGTAATTGTAAAAGCTTATTTAAAAAAAAAGAGTAAAATATATTTATTTTTTAATTTTTTATTATAATTACACACGGGTCTAATAATTTTTAAAATGGACACTCCATCCAAAAAAAAAATTTCAAACATATGAGTCTTGTTGTTAGTCAATCATTAATGTTTTTATTTGTTTGATGATGTGATAATATTTTTAAAATAATTTTATCTTTCATTAATTTTAAAAATTATTATTATATAAATTATATTTTTCTTTTTTAAAATTTTTTTCTCTTTTTTCAAAAAAATACTCTCAACCAATCACCTCACGATCGACGACGCACCTAAGGAGCACTAGATTAGGGAGCACATTAAAGGAGTATTAGGATCTAGTGCTCTTTGATGTTTGTGCTCTCCAAGGGAGCATTGTGCTTTCCCTTAGGGAGCATGATCGACATTCCCCATCCAGTGCTTCTCAGGGGAGCCCGAGATCTAAGGTGCGTGGCCAGATCTTGTGCTCCCTTGAAGAGATCTGGTCGGATCTAACCATTATTAGATGCGATCGTGAGGTGATCGACCAGTTTCACAACTAGATTCGATACTGGGGTGGTTAACCAATGTAATGGTGTGTCACTGACCAACCTGAGATAGGGGAAAAAACTGACAAAAGAATAAAAATATTTTAGACATTTCACATTTAGTTATTAATGCATTTGCACGTTCGAAGAGGAGTATTCATTTTAAAAACGAATGAACTTACATGAAATTATAATTAAAAAATAAAAAATCAATGTATTTTACTAAAAAAATATAAAATACTATTTTAAGGAAATACTTTTTTTCTTCGAAAAGTGATTTTTATTAATTTTTATAACTAAAATGCTATTTTCAAGTCCCGTAGTCCTTTTATTAAAAGACTTTATGATATGAAATCTAACTTGATAATAACGAAAACCTACTTTTCAAAAAGAAAAAATATAATACTGAGATATTTTTTTCGTCTCTAAATTGAACCAACTTAAGAGCTAGGATTAAGAAGTGCGATACATTGAACACTCCCTTCATAAATATCGAGCTAATTCGCAATATTGAACCAACTTAAAAGCTAGGATTAGGAAGTGTGATACATTGAACACTCCCTTTGTAAATATCGAGCTAAATCACAATAAACAAACTCTTTAATCTTTTTCTTTTCTTTTATCAAGAAAAGGAGAAGACAAATTTACTATACAATTCACTTTTGAGTTCTCACCGATTTCTGTTGAGAAAATTGTACCGGACGTTGCAACAACCTAATAGGGCAAAGCCACATGATTTAGAGATTGAAACACAAGCACTGCTTCATTCTAGTTGTGAAGCCGAGAAAGTCAAAGTCAATTAAAGCCACCACCAGCTCTTAACAAGTTGTTAAAAAAGAAAGAAAATCCCACCCATTTTACAAAATAAATCAAATTTTCGTCGGGTAAACTAAAGGATAGAAAGTGCAAAAATGTGAGTAGGCGACCGTAGAGGTAGGCAATCAGCTACTGGGTCAACGGTGTCGTTTTTAGTTTTTTTCTTATCCCCTCTGGTGTTACTTCCTTCTGACCCTCCCCTTGAGGTGACAAACAGGAAAATGATTTTTCTCCGAATTTATCAAGTGAATTTATTAATTTATTCATTTCTATGAAGTTAGGGGATAATGTTACTCGTAATTCTAGAAGTGGTCCAATAAGTTTAAAGATCTAAAACGAAATATTCAAATGAGATTTTTTTTTAAAAAATTAAAAAAATTATTAAAATGTTATTCTTCTAACTTTTTGAGATATAAAATTTTTAATTAAACTTTTATAATCAAGTTCTTCTAATATTTCTTTTTCAATTAATAATAGAGTCAATTCATTTAATCTTTCTTGAGACATTATTAATTTTAAATAAGATTTTATTAATTTTAATTTTAAAAAACTTATTTATCTTGAAGAAACACTTGTTGAAATTGTTAACATTATTCTAAAAGTAAAAATATGTAAATTAAAGTAAAAAAATCCGTAAATATTAGAACAATAGTACTTAATTATTGAATACTTATTGCAAACCGCAAATAAGGCTCACAGCTTTAAAAAGATAATAAAAGAACAGATTTCTTATATATTATTTGGAGAAAAATTGAAGTTAAAAGAAGAAATAACAAATGAGAATGGAATATTTCAAAAGTAGATATTATACATTGAAAAAAAATAATTAATTTTATATAAAAAAAAATAGCTGTTAAAAATCATTAAATGCGTTGATTGAAAATAAAATAAATAAGTGAGAAAAAAATAACTGTTATAAATTATTAAATATATATAACTGTTAGTTTATTGAAAATAAGATAATATAATTGAGAATTAATAGCATTTTAGAAATAAGAAAGTAATAAAAAATTAAGATTTATTAAGCACATAATTAAAAAACTAAAAAAATAAATAATTTTATTAATTATTTTTTACTTTTATATTTTTTAATTTGTATATATTTTTAATATAATTAATTATATTATAAAATTATAAATCTTCTCTAAAATTGGGGCCTCTCCAAATTGGGGGCCTAAAGCCCCTGCTTGGGTGGCTTCACCCAAGGGCCGGCCATGCGTAATCCTATAATACAAATTGCATCTCTCATTTATGTAAAGCTAAACTTGGATCTTTGTCCAAGGGAAAACCAGTTGCTACAATACTATACATATATCTAAACTCATTTAGCCATACATGTCAGAAATGCCCATCATCTCTTTATTCATTTCCTTTTTCCTTGTAGTTTTATTTTATATGCACATGTCATAAATCTTATATCAATAAAAGATAAGATGGATTTAGAGTTTATAAATAATAACTTTTTTTCACTTAATAAATATGTTTTTTAATTTGAAATGTAAATTCATGATAAGTCACATTTATGCTTACTCAACTCTTCATTAACGTAAACTTTTTATAAAAAATTTGACAATCGATATAGATTTGGATCAAGTGGACTCTTCTATGAAAGAGAGCAGATCCTATGCTACTAAAAAAAATTAGATGTGTTATATTTTTTGCATCCAAAGTTTGGGCCCATGACACGTAAACTTGACTTAGCACAAAAACATACAATACCGTGGGCTTTATCTATTACTTGGGTAGAGTAGAAATATGGCTTAATAAATTCCAGTTTTAAATCAGGGAGAGCCATTCTTATCCTTAAAAAGCCCAAACGTGGCCTTAGTTGATACGGATCAGCCCAATTTATATCGGAACTATGTAAAGTGTAGCGGTAATGCGAAGTGTGAACTAGATAGATTCCCCATGACCCATGGCTTTTCATTGGAGCATGCGAAACAATTGTTTTATTTGACTGTCCAGCATCCATCCAATCTCGCATTGGATTGCATGAATCCTACTGGCTTTTCGGTCGCATGCAAGGGGATCATGGTTTGTCAAAGTCTCCTTTTTTTTTTGGTAGTATTTTGATTTCTTCTTTGACAACATAGATCTTGAATTTAATTTAATGAAAAGTTGTCGCTAAATTTCGATACAATTTAATCACAATTATAAATTTCAATTGAAGTCAAATTTATTTAATCAAAATGTTTAAAATAAATTCTATCTTTTTATTATGAGTTTAGATTTTATGATAGCTCCTTCCTGAAGTAAGTTCAAGAAATAAAAACTCTTTGACACTAATAAGAATCTTACAAATCCATAAAATTGTTACATGCTGATTAACTCATAATTAAGAAGATTAAAAATGAATATAGTTATTTAACGAATATGTGATAATTCTATAAACTCGTTAGTTAAGGTAATAATTCATTATAATGTATAAAATAATGAACAAACCCTCCTGCCAATCACGGAAACGTGGATAACAAGACAAATTGTTTGTCAAATGCAATTTTGCTACTACCAATTGCGACTCGCTTAAACGTGTCGGTTTGGTCTCCTCCAAAGTCCAAAAGAGGAAGAAGAAAGAATAAAAATGCATATCTTAGTCTTTCGAAATACCAAGCCAGGCCAAGCTTAATATATATGTGGCTGTTAGACATTAGCCAGAGCCGAAGTCCCGAAAGAAGCGGATTGGCGAAACCCAAAAGCCAACTGCGTTTGCAAACAAAGCTTTCCCTACGCGTGTGTTAGGAGTTGGGCCAAAAGAACCAAAGCTTAATCCAAAACAATTGGGGAAGGAGAGCCAAATGGCAGAGCGACTATCACAGCTGACACAAATAGTGAAAGTTCAGAGTTCTTCACCTTCACAGTCTCAGTCATCATCACTGAAGCGGCCGATGGCTTCGTCTCTAGGCACCGCCGCCTCTTCTCGAATCTTTGCTGCTTCCTCCTCCAAAGCTCGACTGTATCTCCGTTCCTCCTATTCTTCTTCTCCCTCTCTCATTTCTTTCTCTTCTTCTAAATCCCTCGCTCTCTGTCCTCGTTTCTGTCGCCACCAGGTTCCGCCTTTTACCTCTCCTTTTTCTTTCGTTCCTTTTTATCTTCTAATATATTTATTTTGAATGTTTGTAACTTTCTTTCTTTGTTTTTTCTTCGTTTTGAAATAGAGGACGTCGGCAGTTAATGTGTCGAGCAGCGGAAGATTCAGCACGGGAGCAAGTCCGAAATGCGCTGCTTCGGATCCTGATCAGTTGAAGAGTGCTAGGGAAGATATCAAGGAGCTTCTCAAATCTAAGTTTTGCCATCCTATTCTGGTACTTAACTTTTTTGTTTCTCTTTCTCAATAATATGTTTGTAAGTGCTTTTTCGCTGTGTTGCTTCACAGTGTTTCTTGTTGAATAAATGTAGTTATGTTCTTTCAATTTTTAGCAGAAAATATTATCCTGGCTTACGCTGAAGAAATAATTTGATTTAATGAAATACATTTCATATTGAAGAAATGAAGTATCACCTTTATCTGTTTATGCAGCATTAAAAAGTGTTGATTGAACTTAGATTTAGTACTTTGATTTAATGAAATTTATTTCATATTGAAGAAACGAAGTATCACCTTGATCTGTTTATGCAGCATTAAAAGTGTAGATTGAACTTAGATTTAGTTGAGGCTAAAATCGTAAATAAAATGCTTAATTTTAGTTAAATGATGGTTTCCTATTTAGTTTTCTTCTCATATGGAAGGATTGGAGTTTGCGGGAAAGGAAAGTTGCAATTCCTCTTATTTTCCTTCCTAAGAAACAAGAGAAAATGGTTTGTCAAGACTTGAGAAAAACAACGAGTTTACTGCGATATGTATGTAATTTGGTTTATGCGCAACAGGTTCGTCTAGGATGGCACGATGCTGGTACCTACAACAAGAACATTGAGGAATGGCCTCAAAGGGGTGGAGCGAATGGAAGTCTTAGGTTTGAAGTTGAGCTGAAACATGCAGCCAATGCTGGTAACATTTTCTATGTTACTTATAGCACATAATTAGCTTAGTTTGTGCTTGTTAGCTCTGCTGTCTCATAAACTTGCGGTTCAGGTCTTGTGAACGCGTTGAAGCTTATTCAGCCTATCAAGGACAAGTACTCTGGTGTAACATATGCAGATTTGTTCCAGTTGGCTAGTGCTACTGCTATTGAGGTCATCCTTCCTATTAGTCTTTTATGAGTATTTTTGCGTTGATTGATATGTAATTATTGTACTGAGTATTGAGTTGAAATTTCAGGAGGCTGGGGGACCCAAAATTCCTATGAAATATGGTAGGGTGGATGTCTCTGGTCCTAATGAGTGTCCTGAAGAGGGCAGGCTACCTGGTAAGTGAACCTTATTTTGGCACATGATGTGTCCATGTGGATGTAAATTGTGGGAAGATCACGGTGCACCTGATTTCCTAAATTAAGTAACGTAAGTAGAAATTTGAGGCACTAAGAAATGTGAGTAGAAACTTGAGGCACCTGATTCATCAGCTGGAGTGCTACTAAAGTTTCTAGAATGGTTAGTCCATGAACTGAACACGGCATTTTACTCCATCTAATTCTGGATGTCTGGGCAGGTCATAGCATTATTGTGAAGTGTGTCATGGATAACAGATAATATATCTTTATCTCAACAAAAACAAGGGTACTACTAGGTGTTCTATAATCAATAACATAGAGCAAATACCTCAAGTTGCATTGTTATAGACTAAATCAGAATATTGGGATCTGTAGGAATTTTGTAAAAGTAATAGTAAGTTTGTAAAAATAAACAGGTTGAGGCATGTTTTAGCTGCTATTATATGGCAGTTGTTCATTTACGGACCTAGAATACTATTAATAGAGTTTTATGTTGCAGGCTTTCGTAAGTAATGATCTTTTAAGTTCTTATCTTTGTCAATATTTTGAAGTTCTGAGTATGTAGCTAATTATCAGCTGTAGATCGTTAGATGCCATACATTGGCAGGCTTCATAGTTTTAGTTTGTTTAGATCTGTTAGCCATGTCCAAGTAATTTGGGCTTGTTTTGCATCTTTGACCCCTCATAGGTATTGGTATGTTGGCTTCTACTTATGTTTAGAGACCACTAACTTTTATGGCATTTCTCTGTGCTTAGATGCTGGACCCCCTTCACCTGCTGATCATCTACGAGAGGTTTTCTACCGAATGGGATTGAATGACAAGGTAAACTTTATTGCAAAAAATCCTTGGTAATTGTCTTTATTATGGCACACACTGATACTAATCATCTGCCTCTTTGATATGTAGGAAATAGTTGCATTATCTGGTGCACACACACTTGGGAGGTCCAGACCAGAGCGTAGTGGTTGGGGCAAACCGGAAACCAAGTATACGGTATTTAAAACCCTGTTTTGATTATGAATAGGGAAAATCTGTTTTTCTGAGTAACTTAAGTTGGTTATTTGTCCTATCCAATTCTTGAGAGGCTAGAGATTCTAGTGCAAATGCTAAGCATTATAGTCTGTTATACTTATCATTGAATATGTACAGTGCCATTTATTTAGCTCATTACTGTTCCTCGGAGAAGCAATCTACCCTGTCATGGATGCATTTGGCATCAATGGGATGAATACCAGGGAATTACCTCCAAATATGTTGTTGAGTCTGAACCTTGACTAAGATTTGCTTACCCAGTCTGTCAGCCTCTTCGTGTTCTTAATGGGAAACCTATAAATGCTTGTTTCTCTTTTTATTATTCCTATGGGCTTTTTGGTATTTAGGCGGTGAGAAACACTTCACTGACATGTAATTGTTAACAACTACATGAGGGCACTATTTCATCAGAAAAGCAAGTATGAGAAGAAACACCGACCTTCTGTTCCTTTTAAGTTTAAGTTGTCCTGTTTCATGCCAAACCATATGGTTCTAGCATGACTGTTCTTTCCTCTAAGATTACCCTTAAAATTTTAACTTGAAGTTTTTGCTTCCCATCCACAAATGGACTTTGGAGAAAAGAAACTTGAACTTACTTTCAAAGCTGATCATTACACTGAATCCTCAGAAGAATGAAAAATTCTGTGGCTGAAAGTGCTCCAAACAAAATGAATTTGGGGATATCCTCGTATGGTTCTCCCTTTTCACTTCTACGGAATTGCCTTAAGACGTGAGCATGACTTGCACTGTTAGAAACTGCAAATTGTTACCTCTAGTTCTGTTTGTCAATATTGTCCATAAAGCAAATTGATTGTCTCCTGAATACAATTTATTGTCAAGTGTTTTTTTTCATGTTCTGTTGCATTTTAATAAGCAACTTGTTCGTGGTTGCTGACTTTGCCAGTGTTAGTATACATAGTTGTCTTTATGCTAGAAAGATATGTTTCCTTAAGTGGAACATGAATGGTGTACCAATAACTGCAATTTAGGATTTAAATTGGATTTTCCTTCTTGAATGACAGAAAGATGGGCCAGGAGCACCAGGAGGACATTCCTGGACTGTGCAATGGTTGAAGTTTGACAATTCATACTTCAAGGTTTGAGATTCGAATCACATTCTCATATACATTGGGAAGTTATTGAAAAATGCCTGATTTTCTTTTATTAATTCAGGACATCAAAGCGAAAAAGGATGAAGATCTGCTCGTGTTGCCAACTGATGCTGCCCTTTTTGAAGATCCCCCTTTCAAGGTAAATAAAAGGAGTTTAGTTTAAGCCAGTGAGAAGACATGATCACAGTTTGGGCTAAATTTTACGCAATTTGCAGGTGTATGCTGAGAAATATGCTGAAGATCAGGAGACATTCTTCAAGGATTATGCAGAAGCCCATGCCAAACTTAGCAACCTTGGGGCCAAATTTGATCCTCCAGAGGTTTGCTTTTGATGGATGGTTGCATCTGTATTACTTTCATGATTAAGAAAAGTTTAACTAGTAAAAGTGCTAGGCTACTGTCCTCATTATCAACCCCACTTTTCCTTTTATGATAATGGTGTTATTCTTCAAAATTTGGGGGAGATCTTGGTTACATAGAGTTGTTTGCTAAACATACCTCTGCTAAATTTTGTCATGCATATTGAGTTCCACCAGGAAGAATTTATCTCATTTCAGGTTGGGTGTTTGCTGTGCAAATGCTGATATTGTTTATTTATTCTAAATTTGCCAATGTTTCTGGTACTTAATAACTCGAGACAGTAAACTTGTGGTTTGGCTAGTACTAGTTCCTGAGTTTAGTTCCATCAGGTTGTTGGTTTTGGTTTCTGGTACAGGTACAGAATTAGATAGATGCGTAGACATAGACATCCAACGTTTTTTATGTTTCTTTTACATAAACCTAGAAAAAATTCCGTTATTAAGGACCTGAATATTGACTGCAAAATTTGATGATCAGGGTATTGTGTTAGATGCTGGTCCCACACAAGCTGCACCGGAAAAGTTTGTGGCTGCCAAGTACTCGACAGGAAAGGTTGTAACCATGAATAACTTATTTTCTTTATAGCAAGTGATTTCTACAATTCATTGCATTTTTGGCATGGAGGGGTTTTGTGAAGAAAATTATACAAGTGCAAGTTGTTCATCTTGTCTGCTTTTCATGCTTTTGTTGCAGGATTAACAAAAAAAAAACAAGTTTCTTGTTTTGTTGTGCCGTGTCTTGTAATAATACAAGCTCACATGTTAAACATGGAAGTCTAAATGAAGGGGAAAGAATAAAATTCAATTGAGTGTTTTGAATTACTGCAGAGAGAGCTGTCAGAAGCTATGAAGCAGAAGATTCGAGCAGAATATGAGGGACTTGGTGGAAGCCCGGATAAGCCTCTACCAACCAACTATTTTCTAAACATCATGATTATTATTGGTATTTTGGCCTTGTTGACATCTCTTATGGGTAATTATTAATTATGTGTTTGAGCTCTCTCACTAGTAAAGGAGTATACTAGTAGTATTTTCCTCTTTGCTCTTATGCCTAATACTAATGGTTGTGAATTGAATCAGACCATGAGAGTGAGTATATGGTTTCTCATGCTGCATCAGCTCTTTGATCAATGTTTAAATCCTCAAATTTTGCAGTCGGCTGCTTGTTTGACTTGACTTTTTTTCAGTTTATTTATCTCTTAAAAGTAAAAATCATGTCAAACATAAATTTTGAAAATTTTTAAAAAAAAATTAATTTTTTTAAAGAATAAAATTTAAAAAAAAAAAGCTTTAGGAAAAGGTTTTGTGAGGAGTTTTTTCTTTTATTCTTTTAAAAATGTAAGAAAATTTTAATTTTTGTTTCAAAAATATCTTAATTTGTTAAAAATAATTATAATATTACATTTTTTTAAAAAATATTTTTATGATAATTTTAATTAAAATTATAATTTATAAAAATAAATTTATCAAACAATTTTAATTTAATTTTAAAAGTTATTATTTTTTATAAAATTTTCATAATAATTTTTAAATTAAAAAAAATTAAGTCAAACAGGCTCTTAAGCTCTATTTAATTATTTGTCGACATGTTGAAATTGGTTCATGAAGTAACCCAATGTCTTAAATTCAATGAATATTTCTATTCTCTCTTAAAATCAATTTCATAATAAAATGTGAAAGAGTTGAAATACATATTTCAATATATCAAGTAGAGAAAGAATCTCAATTTTGCCACAATTTGTGATAAACTTGACAAAAACAATAAGCAGATTTTATCAGCTGTTTTCAGTGAGAGTTCCAAGCTATTTGACATGATATTAATTAATTAATTGCTATGAACTTGAACTGGACTTTTTACCTTGGTCTTGAACAGTACTTGTGGCTTTCTGAGTGAAGAAAGCTCGTCATGTAAGTTGAACCTCCCGATGCTGTACAGGCAATGATGATTTGAGTGGCCATTTGTATTCACTTTTTGTAAGTTTCTCAAATTCTTTGCGAGAGGTGTACGAGTTTCTCTTTTACTGGCCCGACTATAATTGAAGTATCTGTTTATTTTTTTCTGAAAATTATTTTTCACTTAATTTGACGATTTTGGCATGAATCGAGTCTATTTTAGTATCATTTTGTCACAAAATTATTATTATTTTTTTAAAAAATTAACTTTTAAAATCTACATTTTAAAAATACGAAAAAAGAATTCATAAAATCAAATATAATTATACTTTGTTGTGTAATTTAAACATAACAGATTTTCATATAAAATAAAATAAAACATAATAGCTTAAAAAAATCTAAAACTATTTTAAAAAATTCAAATAATTTTTTTTTATTATATTTAATCAAGTATTTATATTTTTATTTTGAACTAAATAAGTTTTTATATTTATAGTTTGAGTTAAATAAATCTTTTTTGATTTAGTCAAAATACTTTTTATCATTTTGTGTTTCGTTGACATAACATATTACATCAATATTATATGAGTATAAAATAATAAATAATATTTTAATTAATGATAATTAATCAATTATTTATCATAAAAACTTATTTAATTTAAAATAAAAATTTAATTAAATTTAATAAAAAAATTTAAATTAATTGTTCATCTTCATCAAGTGGGCCTAAGAATCCGGACTCAACTAACCAATTTTAAGTCCAACAAGAACAAGATAAATTTGCCTTCAATAACCAGTTTGGACTATAGTGGGTCCAAAAAAGGTTTGGCAAAATTCTCCGCAATAATTGTTTCGCAAAACATGTTAATGAATAGAAGAGGGAACTTTGGACCAATGAAGAGAAAAAGGAGGAACTATTTCCGTTCTGTGTAGGACAAGAAAATGAAAATGGATTCCAAATCTGCAAATTGAAGACCCACCACAGTTTCGATTATCAGAATCCTTAAAAGGTGTCTTTTTCCTTCGCAAAAGCATGTTTGGTTTCGAGTTTTGAGCATGGAGACATGGGGAGCAGCTACGGAAATGTCCATTCAAACTTTTTCTCTCCCCTGGATGGAACACAACAGTGTGAAAAAAGAAGAGCAAGAGATCATTGCTCTGCCCCCATTTATGCAGCACATGGGCTGCTCAGTTAATAATTAACTCTCATGGAAAATCATCATTTCTACAACACCCCTTTTTTTGCTTGTCTACAGCTATATAGATTCTTGGGAGAGACTTGTTTCTCCTTTTTTCAGCTTTACCGTAGTAAAAGTTTATACTATGCAACTGGGGGTCTCCCTTATCTTCTCTTTTTCTTTCTTTTCTTTTCTTTTCTTTTACTTACTTTTCTCTGGGCCTCATGCTCAGTTTTTGCCTCTTCCATTATTAGTTTCAATGGGGAAAAGTTGCGATTGGAGGGTTGTTGGCTCAATGCATATGTTTTACACACTGTTCTAGAATGGGAAAGATGTTGAGTCAAATGGATTTTATGACCATTTTTCATTGTCCAATTACCATGTTGCTTCTTGTCAAATAAGCAAGAAACTTGTGAAATTTGCTGAAGAATAGTATTTGATTTTGGAAATTAGACCAACAAACTGAGACTAAAGAACAAGAATTGAGAACAAACAGACAAGGCTTAAATCTTAATTATTGCCCAACATCTTGTCTTAATTTAATATCTTCGTTGGCAATAATTACTTAATATAATGGGTGAAATTATTCGCCATATCCAATGCTAATTACTGTTGCTAAGTTTCCAAATTGAAATCCCAACTTTCAATTCAGCAGGAGTGGGTAAAATGTTTGAAGAAAACATTTTGATGTAACAAAAAGAAAAATGATTGCTCTTTCATCATCCTTAACACCAATTCTCATGATTATAATTAACATTATGTTAATACTATTAAGTATCATGCTTAATTAGTGCTGGCATTGATAAGACTTAGCAATCAAAAACCTAATCTCTATTTGTATATGGACCACAGAGTAATGGAACAGTGCTGTACATTAATCACAGTTGAAAGAGGTCCCAATATATTAAAATTGGATGCAAACAAAATTAAGGGATTTTCAAGAGAAGAAAGAAGAGATTAGCTGATCATGTGTTTAAGATTAGGACAAAGTTCATATTAAAGGTTGTTGCATCCATATAAAAAAAAAAAAGAAGAAAGGAAACAGGCATCATTGTTAAGCAACGCAAGTGGCTAATAAAAGAAAATTTTTCTAGAAAAGATGTTCTCCCTTTGTTTGGAACAAAGAGCAAAACCACTAATTTGTCCCGAGCAAATAATCAAAAGATAATAGTAAAAAGGTAAGCTAAAATCAGATATTCTATAACCCACTTGGACTTTCCTCCATTGATAAACAATGGGTGGAGAATATTTGAGTGACATGATTTTCAATTCAAATTACATTATTTTAATTTTTAAAAATTTAAATACATTTTTATTTTTTATTATATTGAATAAAGTTAATGTAGGTTTATTTTGAATTAAGAAGGTTTTTATGAGTAATATTTGATTAATTATTTTTAATCAAAATGTCATTTGTTATTATTTATATTCAAGTAACAATGATGTGACGTTGAAGTGGAAGGTCAAAAATATCACATAATTATGCCATCAATTTTTATTAACATGTCATGTTATCGTGCTACGTCAACATTAGGTGATATGAAAATGAAATGTGACATTTTAATTAATGATAATTAATCAATGATTAGTTATAAGAATTTATTTGATCAAAAAATAAAAAAATAAAATATTGATTGAACATAATAAAAAATAAAAATTTATTTAAAATTTTTAAAATAGTTTAAGAACTTTTTAAGTATTATGTCTATATTTTTCTTATAAACAATTAAGAGAGTTTTTTTTTTTTTTTGAAAAAGATAACAATCTAAATTAAGATACTGAAGTATGAACACAAAGACGGAATAAACCAACTTTTATTAAGAGCAAAAAAATAAAAGCTAAAAATCTATTATGAAGTATTAAAAGAAAAAATATATAATATATATAAAATTTTAAAAATTTTAAAGAGACCACATCCTCCCATAATTACACAAAGCTCTGCTCCTTTGTAAACATATGCAATTTTCTATAATTAATAATCTTTTAATTATTAGAGTGTATAGATAGATATAAACTTTAGTCAAAGAGGCTTTATAAAAGCATATAATAACCAATGGACAAAATCAATCCTTGAGACGAAACAAGAGGGTAGGCGTCCTATGTGAATTCGAAAACTCTCATCGAAAAGTCCCAAAAAGGAGTTGGGAAGACCTTTGAAGTTTAAACATTTCTTGATCTTATCTTCAAAGTCCTTGTAATGACCAAACCTATGATTCTGCGTGGAAAAAGCTTTGAGTTGACAAACGTGGTGGAAAAACTACAACTTGTGTAGCCCAATGTTCTTTGTTCCCTTGTTGGGCAAGTAAGCCAAATGCTTCTGTTCTTAGATTCTTCCCCAAAGCATCTTTTTAAACAAGAAAGCATAAAAAAACAACTCTGTTTTACCCCCAATTGGGTTGAAAGCAGAGGTAAAAGAATCATTCTAAGAAATAATTTTTTGATACGTTACCCTGCTTAAATAGTAAAATTTGAATCTTTTTATCAATTAAAAAAAATTAAACTGTTTTAGTGTGGGCCCATTTCCGTTTAGATTAGCTTAACAAGATCCTAGGTTTTCAAATTGGGTGTTAATGTTGGCTCCTAGCAAATTTCAAACCCACGTGATTTTGCATGGGACATATATATGGGCATTTCTTGGTAGGTGACTGCCCCGACTTGCCAAAAAATAAAAATAAATAAAATAATGTGCTTAACATAATCTAAGTCTCACAAAACGAAGTCCAATGGTTACAAGTTATATATAAAGGTTTGCAATCTTAAATTAGTGGTTCATGTGTGGATATTGTTTTCTTATGGTCCAAACATTAAGATTTTGATTCATAATACATAAAAAAATCAATATAAATATACGTATATAAAAACATTAATATATGCACTTGAACATTTGGCTCATTGGTTAGTACATAATCTTTCTACTTAAAAAATAGAATTCAAATAATGTCACAACGAATAGTTCGAATTCTCCCTCCTTCAATTATAAAAAAAAAAAACTTTGATATGCATTGCTTCAAATAATGTCACAACGAGTGGATTGACTTTGATTGATACTTTTAAAATTTATTCTTGAGCTCGATTTGATTTATTTGGTTCAATTATATTTACTTTAAATATTTTAAATTTAAAATTTTATGAAAATTAGTTATTTTATTAAATATAATATTTTTCTTGAATCTTACCAAAACAAAAAGAAATTATACAAAACTTGACTTGAGTACAATCGGACCTACACATGTAGATAGATAACTTGTTGTGGAAATTGCCCAAAAATCAACAAAGATAAAATTCAGAGAAAATAAGCAAACAGAAAAACACAAGAATTTACGTGGTTCGGCCTCTTGCCTACGTCCACGGAGTGAAACTGTTTTTCTATTATTGAGAATTTAAAGTACAATAAATTGACCTTTATAGTTCCCAAAACCAACCCAAGATCCCTTGCACACTCTTTCTCAATAACCTCTCAAGAACACTCACCCAAACCACTCTCGCTCCACCTAGAGCAAAAGATAGAGTTACAAGATGTTCCCTCTCTAGAGCTCTTAAAGCACTACTTGTAATTCTAAAGCCTAAAAATCCACTTTTATAGTATAAAAGTCCAAAATAGAATGTGATTAGGATTCGATGTGAAATAAGAAGTTTAAAACCATACAACTACTTAATATTGTATACAAACAAAAATCCTAGTCAAATAAGATCTAGAATTCTAGTCAACCTAAAACTCAACAAATCTCCACCTTTAACTTGAATTCAAACTCCTTAAACCTCTTCCACTAATCGCACCTAATTGCAACTTCCTAACTCCACCTACTTTCCAACACCTTGAACAACTCTCTAAGTATAAGACTTTCTAAATCATTGGCTTTTATAATTACCACGACTACACATACCGAATCAAGCATGGTCCAACACTTGATTCCACAAAACGGCCAATGCACTTGTGTAGCCGTCAAGTCAATGGCACTAATTGACTTCGAAAAGGGACCTCGACGACCCTTCCAATTCACTACTGGCAAGATTTTTCGTCCTTTCACCATCGTCTACACCATGGGAACCTTTCATCACCTCCTCGGCAAATGAAATCTCACTTTGGTAGCTACCATCCCCTGTGCACTGTTCCCATCCTTTCGAGGCCTCACATTCTAGATGATACAAGCCATTATGCAAATTCCCCCTCATTAGGACCATGTCGCCTTGTGTGACTTTTACTACTTCATCACAAGCAGAATATTCATACCCTTTGGAGTCTAATAGGCTCAATGATATTAGATTTTTACGCATCTTTGGGACATAGGCCACACCACCTAAAGAGCGCACAACCCCATCAAACATTTTGATTTTCACCACTCCAAGACCCATGACTTTCACTATTGACTTATTACCAAAAGTCAAATTCCCAGCCACCCCTTCTTGAAGTAAATCAAAACAATCCTTTTGATAAGATATGTGAGTAGCAGAAGCAGAATCTAAATACCAATCAGAATTTGCATCCATATTTTCTGAAATTGTAAGGACATCACAATCATCACCTTCAGCAACGAAAGCACACTCACATTTGTTCTCGTTACTTTCATCCCCTTTTGTAGGACAATCCCTTTTAATATGCCCATACCCTTTGCATTTAAAGCATTGAACATTGTTGGATCTAGACTTGCCACCCTTAGATCCCTTACCAGTTAACTTCCTCTTATTAGCCTCAATTACTAATGCCAAGCCATTTGAATCTCTATCCCCTTATTTACTTTTCTTTCGGGCTTCACGAGACATTAACGTTGCTTGTACTTGTTCTAACGTTATTGTATCCATCCCACATATAAGAGATTCCACAAATACCTCATAGGAGTCTGGAAGCGAAGCCAGGAACCATAGTGCATTTTCCTCTTCTTCCACCTTGACATCAACCTTCTTCAACTGATCAATGATTCCATCGAATTCATTCATATGCTTCATGAGGTCTCCATTCTCCTCCATCTTTAAGCGATACAACTTTCGCCTAAGCTGCAACTTGTTAGAAAGACTTTTCGTCAAGTAAATTTTCTCTAACTTTGCCCATAATCTTAGAGCATAATCCTCATTAATAACATGATTAAACACATTATCTTCAATGCAAAGCCGAATAGTGCTCACACACCTTTGCTCCAACTCTGCCCATTCAACATCCTTCATGTCATCTGGTTGCCTTTCCTCTTTTCCTAGCAAGGGGCGCATTAAACCTTGCTGCACAATGAGATCTTTCATCATTCTTTGCCACTGCGTGAAACTAGTCTTCCCATCAAACTTCTCAATTGAAAAATTCGTAGAACTAGTAACTTTCGACATCCTTGTTGAATTTTGAATTTACCGAACCCGAAGCTCTGATACTAGTTTGTTGTGAAAATTGCCCAAGAATCAATAAAAATAAAATTCAGAGAAAATAAGCAAATAGAAAAATACAAGAATTTACGTGGTTCGACATCTTGCCTACGTCCACAGAGTGAAATTGTTCTTCTATTATTGAGAATTTAAAGTACAATAAATTAACCTTTATAGTTCCCAAAACCAACCCAAGATCCCTTGCACACTTTTTCTCAATAACCTCCCAAGAACACTCACCCAAACCATTCTCGCTCCACTTAGAGCAAAAGATAGAGTTACAAGATGTTCCCTCTTTAGATCTCTCAAAGCACTACTTGTAATTCTAAAGCCTAAAAATTCACTTTTGTAGTATAAAAGTCCAAAGTAGAATATGATTAGGATTCGATGTGGAATAAGAAGTTTAAAACCATACAACTACTTAATATTGTATACAAACAAAAATCATAATCAAATAAGATCTAGAATTCTAGTCAACTTAAAACTCAACATAACCTAATTTATAGACATAAAAAAAAAATTTGTTGCAATATCTTTGGACGGAGTGATGTACTAAAAATGTAAAACAGTAAAAAAAAATTTCGGGAAAAATGGTTAAAGTATCCAATAATCCGACCATTCTCACTATATATAATTTATACATGTTCATATAATTATCATTAATAAGTAGACGTCATCTGTAATTAATTATGAAAAATCAAAACAAAATATCATTAACTAGTGCCCAAGTACCAATGGGATTAAGTACAAGCATTACGTACTATTCCGTTTTTATGAGAAAAGCTGTGCTATGTTTTGAGGGTACATTTGCGTGCTTCATGCAAGACGTCGGTGAATATTTATCATAAAAAAAAGAAAAAAAATCTATTTATGAACAGTTCAACAATGTTCGACCATACTTTTTCTTAGATCTTATTTGTTTGACCATTAATCATTTAAAAGAAATATTTGAATAGATCAATCTCCAATCTCCAAAGTGAACAATTAAATTAACATAAAATGAACACTAATAACAATACATTAAATAATACAATACCAAATCTAAAAATACATAAATTAATATTTTAAAAAATCATATATTATTTTAAAATTTTAAAATAAATTTTTATTTTTTTATTATATTTAATCAAACTTTTATACTTTTATTTTAAATCAAGTAAATTATTATAATTAATGATTGACTAACTGTCATCATCAAAATATTATTTATTTTTTTATAATTATATATATATAATTAACATAGAAGATAAAAATATTATGTGGTCATGTCATGCAATATTAATATATCACGTTATCATCTATTATAATATGTTAATATATTATATTAAAATTACGTGATATAAAAAATAAAAAGTGATATTTTGATAAATTACAGTTAATCAACCATTACAAATACTTAATTGAATGCAATAGTTTATTTGAATAATTCAAAAAAAAAATTAAGTATTATGCTTAAAAATTTCTATTCTATTTTTTTTGACATATGTGTATTTTGATATATCATTATTGTATCATGAAAAATAAAAAGTTAATGTTATATATATTTTGCTTATTCACAAACGATACGAATAGTCTAATAATCAAATCGTGGATTATTTTTAACATTTATTGAATAAAATTTGTTTTATTATAAATATAAAAGGATAGCAGTAATTTAAGCTAATTATTTTACATATTCCACTATCTTGTTTTAGGTTGGTAATGCCACCATCTACATACATTATTATATACGCTTGGCATGACGAAAGTCGACGGCTTTTTATAATGGAATTTATAAAGTATCGTCTTGGCACGTGGAAGGCACAATTTCCCCTACTTTGCATATGTAATTAAAATATATATATATATATATATATGTATGAAAAGAAATTGATAGTTCACACATGTTAAACCATCAAATCTTGAACGTCACAACACCGTCCATCGATTTATGAAATAATTAAAAGTGTGCTACAAATAAAAAAAAAATCATACCTTTGACTATCGAGAATAAAAATGGTATAAAAGAAAATACGTGAACGATTAGGGAAATTTGTACATTAAAAAAATAAATTAAATTAACATCTTTATGGAAAAAAGTTGTTCTATGCCTTTAAATAGGAATTTTTCAGGTTACTTCCTGGTATTGCCTCATGGGTTTAGATTAAAATTTTCTTTCAAAACATTAACCAAAATAAAATAAAAATTAGAGAATAAAAAAAAAAGTTCTATTCGGTTAATACTTTTATTTTTTGTTTTTATAAAATTGAATAAAAAGAAAAAGTAAAAAATAATTAAAAAATAAAAAGAGAAAAACAATTTTTTTTCATAGAAAAGAAAAAAGAGTGGGAAAATAATAGGAGAATTCTAATGGAGTTTGAGGCTCCAACAAGCTGGGAAAAGGAAAAGGTAGACCCTGGGGTATAGTCTATTGGCTGGCTGTAAGGGTTGGCGATGGTGGACCCCTAAGCCCAAGCAGTTGGCCAGAACCAGCCCAACTATTTATTTCAAAGAAAAATTCCAAAAAAGAAAAACAAACAAAAGATTTGAATAGAAAATAATATATATATATATATAAAGTACTTAAGTAAGGTTTAGTATGAGAAAATTGAGAGTATATTTTCTATAATGTATCTAATTAAATTTTATTACAGTATTTGTTTTGTAATAAACTATTACAATATAAGATTACAATTCAAAATCAATATAATTAGATTGCATTGCACTTTACAATGTTATTAAAGATACGTTTATTCGTCAATTTTGTTAAATACATTTTATAATGTTACTTTTATTATATTTTAATAATTATTTTACTTATATATCAAATACTATAATTTTATCTTTTTTATAATCATATTATTTATAATAATATTACATTGTAACATACCAAATGTCACTCAACATCTTTTTCACAAGTTGACAAACAAATTGTGGTTTTTATATTTAGTGTCAATTGGATAGAAGATTCAAGAAGCCCTACTTAACATTAACTACTTTTTTATTATTCACATCCCTCTCAACCAAACAACGGGTACTCATTTCCACTTTTATCTTTTCCTTTTGGGGTTAAAAAATTGCTGAGGAACGCAGCTTTAACCATTATTTTTTAATAAAAATTATAGTTATAAAATTTTTTAAAAATAAAGTCTTCTAAAATTTTGAATTCAAACTTTTCAAAACATATTTTTTGAGATTTTAATTTTATATAATATTTTTTAAAAAATAATGATCAAAATTGAATTATGTTGATTTAAAAAGTTAATAAAAGACAAAAACAAAATGAGACAAAAAGATTAAAAATATTTATTTAAACAACATAAACCCATTATTATAGACACAGCGTCTATTTATGGAACAATCAAGCTAAAAATATTAAAAAAGTTAGCTATAAGCTTGCAATAACCCTTGGGGGGTACCCCAAGACAAGAGTAACACAATATTTTAAATATAAAATTGGGATTTGAATAATTGATCTGGCTTGAGTATTTAAGACTTTTGCTTTTGATGATTACCTACTTTGCACATGCAATTGTGATATTGTAGTTTAACAGAGCCATGATTACCCAAAATCATACTCAATTTTTTTTTTTATGCCAAATTACCATAGAACTCAAATTAGAGGCTGATGTTTTGTGATTTGTAAGGATACTAAACTTGTGTCTGACTCTTTGCTATTTTATTTTCTTCTTTGCACCATCTTTTTTACTGGCTTTTGCCAACTACTATCTTTTCAACATTCTGCCTACCAAATTCTACAAGACACACCATTCTCACCATACCCAAAATAGCAAAACTTGCCCTATAGCTAATAGTTTTATTATTATTACTATTATTGTGAATTTAGTGTGAAAAAAAAAAAAGATGAAAATGAAGGGCTAAAGAATGAATAATTTAACTACTTTTGGTAACATTAGGTTAAGATGAGATGGGTTGAAGTGGATAGCCTTAACAACTTTAAATTAAAAAATCAGTTTCTTTTCAAAAGTTTTTATGAGAGCTTAAACAATTTTACTTATTCTTGCTTTTCCTTTTTCTTTATTGTAAAAAGAATAGAAGACAATAATGGAAAAGAAATTTAAAAGCCTGTTAATGAGTGATGTTGGTGCCTTCTTTAATCTTTTTTTAATATTTTTTAATTAAAAAAATTATTTTTTATTAAGTTTTGATTTTTGATTTTGAATTATATAAGCCTTTATTACTAACAATTAACTATCTATCATTAATCAAAATATTACTTTTAATTTTTTATACCATTTGGTATTGATGTGACCTTGATATTAAAGGTAAAAATTTGTTGTGATCATGGTATATTAATATACCATATTATTATCCACTATAAAATATTAACATGTCACAGTAATATTACACGGTTTAAAATAATAAGTGGAGTTTTAATTAACAACATTTAATCAATTATTAATTATAAAGATCTATTTGATTCAAAATAAAAATACATATAAAAATTTGATTTAATGTAATAAAAAATTTTATTTAAATTTTATGAAGTAATTTAGAAATATTTTTTAATATTATATATATTTTTTTGTTTCATTGACCAGAAGTTGTACCCATCGAATTCATCTGAAATGCTACTATGTTTATAAGTGGTGGAAATTATTATTCAATAAGTCTAGAAAAAAAAAAAAAAAAACAGAAGAGGCAATCAACAAATTCAATTGCATTAAATGTGTGGTAGAAGGAAACACCCCATATATGCATCACATTAAATGCATGTCATAAAGAAACACCTAGAACCATTTACTCTCAAATCAATAGCTTCATTGTCTAAAGTAGTATCATAAATGACTACAATCACCTCAATTCAATCAACGTATCTCTACCATACATTCCCATCTCTTCTTATTTATTCTTTCTCCCTGGACATTATGTGATTTTGTTCTTGTCTATTCGAATCTTATTTATGACTGATTAAATATTTAGGTCTTACACCTAACCTTAACCTATAACTTTGAGTCTATATACATATATATATATATATGCTAACACCAACAACATATATAAAATTTATATAATATACCATAGAGTTACTATAGCAAGATATTTACTAACAGAAGGATTGATTTACTTGATTAGTTGGTTTCGTATCAATAATAAAATGGTTTTGATTCGAGTATGGATAATTTTTCATTGGTGCTATTTACGCAATCTGCACTTAAAATTTCAAAAACAATTGGAGTAAATTATTTAAGTAATGAGATATTATTTACCTAGCGATAGCTAGGGGTAAAATGAATAGATACCGATAAATTATTGTAGGGTTCAATTTTGAGTGTTAATATACTTATTACTATAAATTATCTATAGATAATCGGTTTGGAAATGGGTATCAATTTCAAACCCAATTACTTTTAAGGAAAAAATTTATGAGAAATGAAATGATTCAAAATTTGATGGTTCATTGCATTGTTTTCACACCTTAACCAAACAAACAAAGTCAAGTTTTAATTCTGTTATAATTTAAATAAAACAATATATATAAGTTTGCTTACTTTTTTTTATACATTTATAATATTATAATTTACTTTACCAGATTGAATTTCCGAATCAAATCAAAAGTCAAATTTGAGCTTTTTACATGAATATCCACTAAACAAATAGTTATAGATAATTAACAGATATTATTTAAATGGTTTCAGTTAGGTTACGAATAATTATTATAGAATCTTAAATAATTTTGGTTAAGTTTTGGATGCCTTATTTATAAATGGTTTCGATTTTAAATAATTCAAAATAAACGAAGACCACCATCATTACATCCAATCCATCTAGTGTTAGAAAAAAATAATTCAAACCTTGAATTTTTTTTTATCAAATTAACTATAGTTTATTAAATTTTGGTACGCATTGAATTTAAAAAGTTACATTTACCCATTTTTTATTGTGCCACGTATCTAAAAACGAGGAAATAATTTCAAAAGGTGTTGAGTTGAACACTTTTAAACTAGGTAAAAAATTTGTATGCAAGAAAGAGTTTGGAATCAAATTTTTAAAACAAAAAAATATATTATCTTATTATTAAATTAAATATTTAAATAAAAAAACACACGAATCACCATTTGTTAGTGGGGTTTTACGAAGATCCTGCATTATATGAAAATCTACTGATAAAACTAAACAAAGGAATGTAAGTAGTAAGAGAGGGCGTATTCGTTGTCATATGCAAACAATAGCACAAACCCACTACCAATAGGGCAGGCAGGGCACGTGGGGTAAGAATTTGACAGCCAAACTTACTACAGTCAATTAATATTTACTGCTACCGAAAGGAGATAAAATCTGAAAAAGAAAGAAAGAAAGAAAGAAAGAAAATGGTAATGGGGTAATAATGACAAGGCCTGTTACCAATGGCGGGTTCCACGAGCCTTCTTCTTCTTTTCTCCCCCTCCCCGCTCTCTGCACAAAACCAACAAAAACAAAAGCAGAGCCCCCTCTCTGAACCAGCCATTCAATTTTTCACATCCCCACACTCCTCACGCATCTCTATAAAATCATATTTTTAAACAATTTTTTTTTCATGTACTCTGAATTCAATAACTAAACTACAAAAAACCCATATCTCAGTTTCATCAATCTCAAACTATTCTCTTCCCTCCCCCTCTCTATCTGCATGGACGGTCATTTCTTGCTCTCTCTAATCTCAACGGTTAGATTTCTCCCTCCCTCACTCTGTTGCATGTATCAAATGAAAGTCTAAGTTCTTTACTTTCTCCTTGTCCTTGTAGTAGTTTTATTAGTTTTTTCCTATCAGAGTTCTCTCTCTGTCTTGGATCCTTTTTATTTTTTTGGCTGACAGAAAGATGGTTGCGTTTTTGGGATTGTATAATGGGCAGGCACCATGAGTGGAACTACTGGATCAAGTTTCCATCTTGGGTTTTTTTCTTCTTCTTCTTCTTCAGTTTTTGCTGCAGTTTTTGTCTCTAATACTATTATGGGCTGCGGACCTTCCAAAGTGGACGACTTACCTTTAGTAACCCTTTGTAAAGAGCGTAAAGAACTAATCAAAGCGGCGTCGATTCACCGCTCCGCTCTCGCCGCTGCTCACGTTACCTACTTCCATTCTCTCCGTGATGTCGGTGAAGCGATCCGTAGGTTCGTCGATGAAGAACTCGTCGTCGGATCTTCCTCTTCCGTTGGTTCCCCTGTTCTCACATTGCCTTCTGACGAATTCAAATCCTCAAAAAAGAACAAGAAGAAAGACGACAACAACTTACCTTCCTCTTCTTCAACTTCGCTTTCCCATTCTCATTCCATTGAAGAAAACAGCAAAAATACAAAAAAAGACAAAGAAGAAAGTGATGGAGAGGATTCTCACTTGGATTTGTCTTCTGGGTCACCTTCAATTTCCGGTTCAGGGTCTGGGTCAGGTCCCGGTTCACCTTCGGGTCATGTTCAGATCGATCATAGTCATAGCCATAGCCATAGCCCTGAACAAGAAGGACCAGCGCCGCATGGCTACAACTATGGCTATGGCTATGGCTATGGCTTTGAATACCCTCATCATCCTCCTCAAGAAAACTGGGGGTATAATGGTAATTCTTCTTCGTATACGTATTACATGAAGAAATCTGCAACACCTTCTCAATCTTTTGTTTATCAGGAGCCTGAAGGACATTCAAGTTATGGCTACTCAAGTTATCAAAATGGGGGATTTTTTGGGTATCCTTTGGGGTCTCCTAGAGGGGGATATGGATACGGGCAGAGGAGCTCTCCACCTGGTCCACCACAACCACCGCCAGAGCCGCCGTCTCCGCCGAGTGTTTCCACATGGGATTTTCTCAATGTGTTCGATACTTTTGATAATAGTGTGTACCCAGGTTATCATCCGGCGGCTAGATACGGGTATGGGTCGACTACAAGTAGTCCGGACTCGAAGGAGGTGAGGGAGAGAGAAGGGATTCCTGATTTGGAAGATGAAACTGAGCCCGAGATGTTAAGAGCGGCTCATAAAGAGAAGAGGAAAATAATGAATGAGGAAATTAATCATAATTATAATAATAGTAATAAAAATACGAATTTTGGAGAAGGTACTTCAAAGTCAGTCCCAGTTCAGAAGATTAATAGTACTACTGATGGATCAACTTCAACTTCAAAGGCAATGCCATCAAGCAAGCGTGAGAGCTTGGAGTCTGGTGGTCATATTAAGATTAATACAAGTAGTGGAAGTGCTGATACAATTGTTACAAAGAGTTCTGAGGAAGAGTATGCAAAGAGTAAAAGGGTGAGTTTTGAGGTAGAAGAGGCATCTAATTTAGATGTTGAGTCTTCCAAGCCGAGTAGTTTAACTACATTGTCGCTTCACGGTACGAGGGATCTCCAGGAGGTTGTGAAGGAGATTAGGGATGAGTTCGAGACTGCCTCTAGTTATGGGAAAGAGGTTGCTGTGTTACTTGAGGTGGGCAAGTTGCCTTATCAGCAGCGTAAAGGAACTGGGTTTAGAGGTGGGTTTTCAGTTATTTTTGTTTTTTACTATTTGATTGTTGGCTTGGTTTCTTTTCCTGTCCTGTTCTCAATTTTTGTCTCTATTGTTGGATGCTTGTAAAGTTATCCTGTTCAATGTGCTAGCTTAGACTTTTGGAGAGAGAGGTTTAAGGATTTTACTGTATGTGGGTGTGGTGAACTCATATTTTGTATATTTGCACTAGGTAGACATACAAGCCTTTTCTTGGCTTGCTTTCTGGTAAATATTGCTTAGGCTATTTGCGCAATTCAGGTCTCTAATGAGTCTCATATAATAATTCTAAAATTGAAACAGGGCTATATTGATGTATTCCCCGAAAAGCTAAAATGAAAATGATTTTGATACAAATAGTGCTGTAGCTAATGACATGATTTAACATCCCAATAAAAGTTGAAACAGTGAGCATTACATGAAACTGAATACTTAGGTCTCATGTAAGCTTACCTACTTGTATTCTTTCATGATTTTAACTGTTCAATCCTTGTCTATATATATGATTGAATTATCTGGCTTGATGGATTTAAAGTTGTATCCTTTTCAAAATATTTACTATGCTGCTTTAGTGAAGCTTACATCTCCTCTCTGCAGTGATCTTTTCCAGGATCCTGTATCTTGTGGCACCTAACATGTTATCATCACATCCACCACCCAGATCATCTATAAGAATAACTTCTAGGACAATGAAAATGGCAAAAGAATACTGTCAGATAGCAGAGCAGGATGAAAAGCCTAGAAATCTTTCATCAACTTTGGAGGAACTTTATGCATGGGAAAAGAAATTATATAAAGAAGTCAAGGTATGCGTGTTATAAAAATGAAAAGAAACTTTGTTTCTGTACTTAGCAATGTGATGGTTGTTTTAGCCTTGATAGCTATTTCCCAATCAATTTTTATTAAAAGACTGAAAGGGTTGTATTGCATAATAGTTATTATTCACAAAAGCTATAGTAGTTTTAGTTGTTCGTTCTCTGGTGTTGTCAAAATGCGATGCTTATTGGATTGGTTTTCAAGGCTCTTGCTATTATTAAACAAAAAGCTATCAATAATTGTTGGATTTCAAAACTTAAAAATGTGTTAGTAGTCATTGAGCGATCCTATGTAATCTGAAGCATTAATTTTTGCTGTTATTATGCATGAACTTTAAATATGGGTACCTCTCTATGACAAAGTTTTGAAGTAGTTTGTTTCAAAATGGAAGAAAACTTCCTGGTAGTTAGACTGTTGGACTTTACTGTTTTGCATTTTGATAACTGGGAATCAGCATTTTTATGGCTGACTGTCGTTAAATCCCTTGTCATGACTCTAGCCATTCACTATTTCTTACTTATTAGTTCAAAACTCATCCCAGGGCAATCAAGTAATAAAATTTTGAATTTTGAATTTAAATTTGCCCTGGATGTATAAGCTAATTGTTATTCACAAATGTTTTCAAAATATTCTGGTTGCCTTAGTAGCATGCTTATAATATGTCTGTGTTTTCCCTGATTTTAGGATGAAGAAAGGCTACGGGCTATATATGAGAAGAAGTGTAAGAGACTGAGAATGTTAGATGGCCAAGGAGCAGAGGCCAGCAAGATTGATGCAACACAGGCTTCAATAAGAAAGTTGCTAACAAAAATTAATGTTTGTATAAAGGCTGTTGAAGCTATATCAATTAGGATACATAAGCTAAGGGATGAAGAATTGCAGCCCCAGCTCACTGAATTGGTTCATGGGTATTGACTTACTTCTGTACTTTTCATAGTTAGAATTGATCATCGGTGTGCCTGCTTATTACTTATCTTCATGAATCATAGTGCCTTCTGATTAACTATTACATGATTGGCCTGTGACTCTGGAAGTATCTTCTTGTTGTTTTCTTGGCAGTGGTTTCCATGGAATCCATGCACCACAACGGCTTCTATCTTGGTTGGGGATGAAAGACGGGTTTAATTGGGCTATTTGACTTAGTGTTTTACTCATGCACAACACTTATAACTTTTACTTTTAGATGAATACAATTATATTGTGTATCAATGGTGAACCATGCCTCCTGTGCATAATGATACTTGCATGTATTGCTGGTATGTCTGTAAGCTTGTGATAACTAATGGCCCCTTCATTAATTCAATTTTTAACTTGCTGGGGGAAATGATTTTAATTTTCTCTTATTCTTGTTTACCATCCTAACAAAATTATCTTGTAGCATCAAAAAGATATCTGGAATGTCTTATTTGCATGTTGTGAAAAACTTGTGGAGTTGTTCATTATTATCTGATGCAAACTTAATATCTCTTTATCTGTTGGGTGATGTTTGGAGTGCTCATTATACATTAGTGATTACCTATTTGAAAAGCATCAAACGATCTGCTGGCAATGATATGATGGTATATTTGAAGCTTGTGATAGTCAAGAGCTTGTCTTTATCTTTTCATATTGTTTTCTACCCTTCTCCTTTTGGATAATGGAGGAAAACATTTATGTCTCTCTGTGGGAATGACAACTTATTTCTTCTTGCTGCTTTCATTTTACTTCTTGAGGTTGTTATGTGATAATATGTGACCATTTTAATTTGCAGGTTGATAAGAATGTGGAAGTCCATGCTTAGATGCCATCAGAAACAGTTCCAAGCTATAATGGAGAGCAAAGTTCGATCTCTTAGAGCAAATACTGCTTTTCAAAGAGAATCAGGATTGAAAGCTACTGCTGAGCTTGAGATGGAGCTTTTGGACTGGTGCACTCGCTTCAATAATTGGATTAACACCCAAAAGGCATATGTTGGGTCCTTATATGGGTGGCTTATGAGATGCATTGAACGCGAGCAAGAAATAACTGCTGACGGACTTGCTCCTTTCTCCCCAGGCCGGGTTGGAGCGCCACCAATTTTTGTAATTTGCAATGATTGGTACCAAGCAATGGATAGAGTTTCAGAAAAGGGTGTAGCAAATGCCATGCACAATTTTGCTTCCAGCCTACGCCAGTTATGGGAAAGACAAGATGAGGAGCAACGTCAGAGGACCAGAGCTCAATATCTCTCAAAGGATTTTGAGAAACGGCTTAGGGAGTTACGGTTAGAGAGGCAGAGGATAGAGCAGGTGCAAGATGCTTTATCAGATAAAGCTGCCGTTTCCAAGGTTCCCTCTGAAAGTGGAGTTTCACCACTGGATGACCTAAAGGTGGATTTGGATTCGATGAGGAAGAAATTAGAGGAAGAAAGAGCTAGGCATAAGGATGCCATCAAACTAGTTCATGATGCTGCTTCAAGTAGTTTACAAGCAGGTTTGGTCCCAATCTTTGAAGCCTTGGGCAACTTCACCTCAGAGGTCTTGAAAGCACATGAGCAGGTCAGACTTGAAAATGCTGGGGCCTCCTAGCTTGGTATCTCCCACGGAAGAATGCTTACCTTTTGTATGTACAGTAATTGCCATGTGAGGTTAGATTTGCTGATAAAGAATGTTAGGTGTAACACAAAGTGACTTTGAGAAGACCTTGTCTGGGGTGGGGGTTGTAGAATCATTGATACGAAGATGAAAGTTGCCAGAAAGAAGATTTCCTAGCAGATGTTGGCTTGAAACCTTAAATCCCCCTAGTCAGAAATAACCCCTTAGGATATAGTTAGGTAGCAGGTTTGTACAGAAAATATTCATTTATTGGTTGATTGGTTATTCTTAGATGTATCGGTTGTAAGTTGACTGTATGGGAGTAGGTTCGTAGTTAGGAGGAGACATGTATTGTAGTTCAGTAACTTAAAGAAAAATTTTGGTTGATTAGATATATGGATGGAAAGCTCTTTCTGGCTGCTTATTGTTTTGTTAAAAACCATTTTGGTTTATGCTTCAGAAATCAAGAGATCATTTGCATGATACATCTCTTGCATCTGCCGCTGGTTCATAAGCCATCTGCGTTCATCCTAGAGAGCACCCAAGTTAGCGAGTGTCGACATTAGCAGCTTCCAAAAGATAAATTGCAACCCCTGAATCAGTTTCCAGAATAATTCGACATAGTTCAGCAGAAGTGCCAGCGGTAGTGCCTAATCTGCGCGAGAAGGCAGCAATGGTTCTGCCATCATGGTCACGAGATAGTCCTCCAGCTCCAGAAATGGTGGTTCCTGTAGGACGAGTATAATCCAGAAGGGCAGAAGTAGCAAATCCTTGGTGAGCTACAAGCTAGGTGGAAGTATTGAGTCTTGGGTTTGAGTTGGAGCTTGGAGTTTTTCCAAACCCATCCCCAACCCCTTGAACTAGATTCAGTAATGGCCTTTAGACAGGCAAACAAACATATGTTTGAGAGAAAAATTTACCATCTCAAATCTTGGGAGTGCTTTTCCAGGACACAATGTCCTGCCCTTGTCCATTCAACTGGATTTTTATCAACTCATTAATGTTACGAGCGAGGTGAAAGGATGACTTTTCAAATATCCAAGCACCCTCTTGGCCCAAGACTGAGATTCATTATATACTATCTGGACCAGTAATTAATTGTCCAAGGGGTCCATGGTCAGTCCATTCCTCTTCCTGCCAAAAGCCAGCTTATGCCTTTCCCCTCCAACAAAACAAAAGAAAGTTTCATGTCATATCAACCCATAGATGCTTGGATATATATTGGTACAGTAAATTTTCAATATCATTTCAGCATCTTAATTTGTCAGACTCACATGAAACAATTTGTGGGTCTAGTTTCTGACATTTTGCGTTTGGATTGGCGACCACAAATCAAAGTTTTTGTGGGTCTATGTATTTTATATATATATATATATATATATATATATCGGNGTTGGGTCTATGTATTTATTATATATATATATATATATATATATCGGCCTAATCAAAGTTTTTGTTTTTTGAATTTCTGATTTTCCAACCCAAACCAATGTTGTCATAAGAAATTAAATATTTTCAATTCAAAAGACACAACTAATAAAAAAAAACACATATTTATATATTCAAAGTTTATTTCATTTTTTACTAATGTGTTGTATAAATCAAAGTTTTTATTTCTTGAATTTCTCATTTTTCAACCCAAATCAATATTGCCATAAAAAATCAAATATTTTCAATTCAAAAAACATAATTTATAAAAAAAAATCATATTTATATATTCAAAATTTATATCATCTCTTACTAATATGACATCCATAATATTATATCTTATTCAATTATATAACATCTTGTTACACTAATTCTTTACTTCAAAAAAAAAATTATATTAATTTCAATCTACCTCGATCGTTAAAAGTTTTATATAAGTGATTTAACTCTCAAACGTGTTGGTGCTGAAATAGTTATTCTAATAACAAAAATAATCATTATTGCCTCCCCAGTCCCATCCTAGGAGGAGAGATTCTAAGCAGTGGCCTACTTGTCACGAGCTGCCTAAACGCCTTGTTTGACAAGCCCATGTTGGTTTTAGAGTGGCGGAAGAAGAAGTCAATAGATCGTGATTAAAACTACACCTCCACTACCGAAGCTTCCTTGTTACCTTACACAAATCCCACTTTGAAGGAGTAAATTTCGTCAATAGTCCCTAATTTTATTCTTTTGCTCTTCTTGCTTAATCAATTTTAATTTGTTTCAATTCAATCACTAAACGTTTTGAATTCTATTCAATATGATCATCTTCATAGATTCAATTCAAATAAATGATCAAATAATAATATAATAACCATTTAAATAAACATGTTATTTAAAAAAATTTTGAAAGCTATTATTCTCTTATTTTTCTTCTTTATTATTTCATTATTTTCATAAGATCACGGAAAAAAAGTATTGAAAAGAAGTTAACATAAGTTTTTTAAATGATACGATTGTTTTGATGTTTAAGTGATTATTAATTTGTCATTTCTTTAAATAAAAACCGCTTATTATGGTCACATTTGATGCATTTGTAAAAAGCTTAATGACTTAATTGAAACAAATTAAAATATAATGAGAAAAAAAGTAAAACCTCAGTGACCGTTTATAAGATTTACCCTTTTAAGCATTCAATTTCTCATAAATCAACGGTCCACAGTAGGGGCATGATTGAAAGATTTAGATCCAATCGTGCCAAAATAAAATACTAATACTACTAACTCTCAAGATATAGTGTTGGTAATTAAACTATTAGATTCGCAGCCGTTTATTCCGGATTAAAATAGAAAAAGTTTTGTATCCAATACGGCCAAATTCACGGGACCTAAAAACAGAGAAAACAATTAAAACCCAATGAAAATGACGTGGCAAGATGCCATTGATTTGGCTACTAAGCTCACACTCTTGTTAATTTCTCACTGATAAACATCACCCATAGAAAAATCTCAAGATATTAAAAACCCAGATATACTTGCCTTCTATGACTTTATTGCACCAACGCTTTCCAAAACATTTACAATGACGAGTATCATCCAATAACTATCCTCCACGTGGAAATCAACCACATGCGAAGCGAGTAGCACGTCATCGGGTACTCGCGAGAGCTTACCTACCCTGTTTGTCTTGTTCACTTGCAGAAACTTTTGGCTAGTGTCATTCTTTTGAAAAGAACCCTCCCCAAAAGGTTCCTATAAATCTCAGAGGGAAAAAGAGCGAAAGCAGAGGTGAGGAAAAGAGAGAGAGAGAGAGAGAGAGAGAGAGAGAGAGAGAGCGGGGATAATGGCGAGAAGTGTTTCGATATGGCTTGCTTTGGCCGCAATTGTTTGCTCTCTAACAGTGATCTCAGCTGAAGAGAGTGAATCAAAAGAGTTCGTCTTGACCTTGGATCACTCCAACTTTACTGACACTGTTAGTAAGCACGACTTTATCGTCGTCGAATTTTACGCTCCTTGGTAAACCTTGCATTTTCCACTTTTTTCCCCCCTAAATATTGCTTAATTTTTTGTTTGGATCTTAATTTCTCTGTCTCGTCGGATTTTTTTCTTCTGTTTAAGTGCATGCAATGAGTTTAGTAGCTGATTTAGAACTTACGGATTCTGATCTAATAAATTTTTAAAAGTCAATGCTAAGTTAGCAATAGTTAATTTTATGAGGATTTTTTAGTGCATTTTACGGTTTATTATTCGACTTCACTTTTCCTGGAAAAATTTTCAATTCGAGCAGTTAAGAATTAAGATTAGTAATTAATCTTAGGATTGCTGGATTGAAATTAGCAATTTATGATGAAACAATTGAACTCGTAGGCATTTGTTGTTTATGTGGAAATGATGGGATAATGGGTTGCTTATCAAGAGCCAAAAAAGGAACCTTTAACTTTCGGAAACAGCGTGAAATGCTTATAAATTCCAACGAAACGGTACAAAGTCTGGAATTCTATGTTTTGACGTGACATTAGATATTTAAGATTACTGTGAAATCTTTTTTTCTTTGTTGAAATTATACATGGTTTTAGATCCGGTACGTTGTTGAAGTTTGACCTTTTTTTTAATATAATCTGCAACATGTTATCATGTTATGCAGTGTTAACATGAAATTTTTTAACAAACAAATCTTGTAATATCAGGCTGCATCTCTGGATCGATTTGGTGTGTCTGGAATACTAATATTATATTTATAAAATATTTTCTTATCTAAACAAAGGAATCATTATTCTGTCATACTTGATAACCAACAAATATATCTTGTATAAGTTGATTATTTAATTTAGCAGTAAAATGCTTCATTCTTGAGAGATTTAAATTTAATTTCTTAGTTTACAATTTACAATTCCTTTCTTTTTCTTAATGGAAAATATAGTATTGAATCTTTCTTTAATATGCCTTGTTAGTCTTGTTTACCTTCTTGGCACTAAGTAGTCTCCTTTTACATCTACTTCTAGGTGTGGCCACTGTAAGAATCTTGCTCCAGAGGTAAACAAAATTATAATTTCCCCTAAGTTTTGTATCTTGTTGATATTTCATATGTTTAGTTAGCTAATAACAATAATTTTTTTTTTGTTTGTTGTGTAGTACGAGAAAGCTGCATCTATATTGAGTAAACACGATCCTCCAATCTTTCTAGCTAAATTTGATGCCAATGACGATGCAAACAAAGAATTAGCAAGTAAGTATGAAATCAAGGGTTACCCTACGCTTAAAATTTTGAGAAATGGAGGAAAGAATGTTCAAGAATACAAAGGTCCACGTGAAGCTGATGGTATTGTGGAGTATGTGAAGAAACAAAGTGGTCCTGCTTCTGCTGAAATAAAGTCTGCAGAAGATGCCAGTAATCTTATTGGTGACAAGAAGATAGTAGTTGTAAGTTCTGAGGATTCTTTGTTCTTTTGTTTTCATTGGATTTTCATGGTAAAGTTTAGTTGATATGTGTCTATATGTTCTGTTTCTAGGTTGGGATTTTCCCAAAATTCTCTGGTGAAGAGTTTGAGAGCTATATAGCTCTTGCTGAGAAATTGCGTTCTGACTATGAATTTGGTCATACTTTGGATGCTAAACACCTTCCCCGTGGTGAATCATCAGTGACTGGCCCTGTGGTCAGACTTTTCAAGCCTTTTGATGAACTCTTTGTTGACCTCAAGGTAATATGGAGTGTCGACTATATTTCATGTCATCATTGAAAATTCAAGTTCATTTATGTATATGTTAGATGCTTTTGTACCATTTATGATTAGCCTTTTTTACGGAAGCTATTTACTTGCAGGATTTTAATTTGGAAGCTCTAGAGAAGTTTGTTGAAGAATCTAGCATTCCTATTGTGACCCTCTTTGACAATGACCCAAGTAATCACCCTTTCGTTATCAAATTCTATAACAGTCCCAACGCAAAGGTAAATTAGACAATAAGAAATTTCATTTTCTTTACAATGTAGTTCTTATACACAGTGAAAAGAAATCTGAGTGCGGCTGGCTTTTATTTGGTAACAAGCATGTAATACCAAACTTTTTTCACGTTCTCTAGTTATGCTACCAGATGCGCTCATATTGGTTCACCTTTGATGCACTTTAGACTGTGTTTTTGACTTTCAGTTTTTTCTTCTTTATATTTCATTTTGGTTTGATAGTCATAATGGTCAACATGTGTTCTGTGCATCCTTTAAGTTCATCTTCTAATAGGACTTTTGAATCTGGTAGGCTATGTTGTTTGCAAATTTGAGTGCTGAAGGTGTTGATTCCGTAAAATCAAAATATCGTGAAGTTGCTGAACAATACAAAGGACAGGGCGTTAGTTTCCTTTTGGGAGATGTTGAGGCTAGTCAAGGTGCCTTCCAGGTTAGTATCTACTCAAATATGGCAGTATGTTTCTCAAAATTTGCTACCTAAGTTTTAATTCTTCTTATAGTTAACTTTTCCTGTTGGTGGGGAAGCAGTATTTTGGAATTCAAGAAAGCCAAATACCTCTCATCATCGTTCAGAATAATGATGGCAAGAAGTATTTGAAGCCAAACTTGGAGGCTGATCACATTGCACCATGGATGAAGGATTATAAGGTGACTTCTGCACTTCATTTAATGTGTTGTTTCAGAATGGATTGTAAAACTTATCCTTTCTTATTATGGTAAATTTGGTAGAATAGCAAAATTCTGATACTTGTATGGTCATGATTTTAGTGACAGGATATCTAGCAGTGAGTTATGCGATATCAATGGTTATCTATTTTTTGTTTGACTAAAGTACTCTTCTGCAGGAAGGAAAAGTTCCACCATATGTAAAATCCGAACCTATCCCTGAGGAGAATAACGAACCTGTGAAAGTGGTGGTTGCTGACACCCTCGAAGACATGGTTTTCAAATCAGGAAAAAATGGTGTGTAATCGGTAGTTTGCTTGATGCATTTTCCCCCTTTACCGTATCAGTTGTCATGGTTTATTCTCTGCATTCTTTTGCTTCTTGTTGCACTTGGCATTAGAAGTTGTTATGATCTAGAGGATATGGCAATTACAATGGGTGCTCAGAATCAACATGCATTGTTTTTATCCAACAGTGTGGAACTTTGAATTTGGACTTGAGCTGATCCTGGTGTATAGCTTGTTCACACTCCATAATCAGTGTACCCTTCTATTGAAAATTTGTTGATACCCATAGAATCAGCAAATCCTTGTAATCAACTGTAGTGAAGCATATTTTGATGGGGTGTCACGCTTTTTGAATAGTTTTCTTTTTCTTTTTAATTTTATATTTGGTTCAAAACATGATAAATTGGTTGCTAACTTCTTTTCATGGTAAAAGATATGAATAATTTATGTGCACCTAAATTTTCTTAATTGTAAGAAGTTGATAGCTTATTCTTTTTCATTATGTTAGATATGTGGTAGATATTTTGTAAGCGTTAAGACTTCAATCTTCATGTATAATGAGCTTTGATAATTCTATTTCTGTAACCACCTTTTGGAAATTATAAAATGATATCAAGCTTTTCTTTCTGCAGTTCTGCTCGAGTTTTATGCCCCCTGGTGTGGGCATTGCAAGAAATTGGCACCAATCTTGGACGAAGTTGCTGTCCATTATGAAAAAGATGCTAAAGTTTTGATTGCAAAACTTGTAAGTTTTATTACTCTCGTTGATTTTAATAGGGACCATAGGCTTTATATAATTATTTTGAATATCTTCCAAATTGTAAGGTTTCAGTTTCAGTTTAGATCTATGTTTTTGTCCGATGAAGTCTGGACACTCCATTGCTTATTTGTTACTTGGAGTACAATTCCTGATCTACTTGTACATGAACTAAAATCTTCATATTTTCTGCAGCATTAGCGGCATAGTAAGGTTTAGTTAGTGGCATTACTGATAATCTGTTGTCCACTGACTTGGATAAATTATTAGGAGAATTTTCTTAAATAGAATGGGGAATTAGGCATAGAGCTTAGGACTAATATTGAGGTACACAATATTATTTGTTGTAGGGACCGAATATTGTTTTTGACATCATCTAATGTTCAATTGGGAAGATTTTTCTGATCCATAGACTTGTAAATTTTTCCTTGTAGGATGCAACTGCTAATGATATCGCGGATGAGAACTTTGATGTTAAAGGCTACCCGACTGTTTACTTTAGATCAGCTAATGGAAACATAACACCGTATGAGGGTGATAGGAGCAAGGAAGACATCATCGACTTCATTGAAAAGAACAGGGACAAAGCTGTCCATCAAGAGTCAGCAAAAGATGAGCTCTGAAGAGGGTAAGTTTCTTGGAGTTGTATATCAGTTTTTGGTCTTACAGCACTTCCGTGGATTGTGTCTTTTTAAGTACATTATAAGTTTTAAGTAAAACCAATAAAGTTGTAGACAATTCCATTAACGTTTGGCCATTTGTTCTTTTCTTAATCAAATAGTGAAATTTTAGCATTCAACATTTCAGGAAGCAAATGGTAAACGGCATATCTTTGAAGGAAAACAACGATGGCCATGTCCAATTTTTAATGCCGAATGGTTTGGTATTATCTTTGCAGGTATATATTCAAGAAGTGCTATGGACTTAATGATGATGCCTTGATCTTCCCCTCCCATCTCTATATCAGTGTAGACTTTTAAATTTAAACATGTGTGCAATGTGGGGACGGCAGTACGGCAGTTTTAGGCGTTATAGTTGATAGTAGTTTTTGGATATTATTAGTTGCAACAGTTAATTTGGCTGGAGGAAACATACGAGCAAGTTAAATCTCGAGAGGATATTTTGAATTTATTCTGGCCCTCCCTGCCCGTTTATTCTGTGGTAGACGCTTTCTTACTACTCAAGATTCTTCAGTTTCATACCATTTGGTTTTAGCTCTCGAAACCCACAGTTAAATGAATGGCTACATGCGATGGAAAGAGATCCAAAATGACAAAAGTAGGCTTCCTAAGCCATTAAAAAAAGTCATGGAAGGAAACCATGTTCGTGTCAAAGAGACGCATTCTTATTACTCAAGTGCCGAATCTTGTCGCCCATATATTTCCCTCGTTAGTTTAACACTTCCATGTCAACCAATCATCAATGGCTGACTTAGATCTAACGTTTGCTACTGCAAAATATCTTGGTTTCCCAATGGCCTAAGACCATGTTTATTAGTATGAATTACAAAAGAAAACCTAGTGGAGTTTGGGGCTGAAATGGATAAGTCCAAGTCTCCGCTCCGGACGATCCTAATTATCAAGTTTGAAGACAGTTCATGGATTATGCATTTATTCATTCCTCTTGGAGTAAGATTCTACCAATTAATCGCAGAATTTATATCACTAGCGGATTGCCCGTACATTGCGCTTGGGTAAATTTCACGTTCTGAGGCACGAGAAAAAAATAGAGTATAATTGTTTTTTTTTTTATAGCAATTAACATAATATGTGCAAAAACAATTGTTTCCTAAGGTTGAAAGCTTTTGCACCATATTGCATTAAACATAGTGATAAACATTAAGGAAGGCAATTATATTAAATTGATTGGCTTATGACAGCAATCATCTATAACCAAACCAAAGTGTTTTACATACAAACTTTTGCAATCCACCAAATGTATAAGACCAAGATAACGACAAAAAAAGCGATGAAGAGAAAAACTAATGAAAAAAAGGACGGACAACTTCGGAGATTCCGGGGAATTATATGAGTTTATTGCCAAGACATAACATGCTTTTGCCAATGCGAAACCATATTAAATTTAAATTCTATATTTTATAAAATACAAAATATTGAATTCACAAAACATCTCATGAAAGAGTCAAGTGGCAAGACAGACAACAAAAACTCATCATGGAGAAAGACCATGAGCTAAATGTAATTATATATCATGAATAGTCAAAGAAATAGGCACTCATAGTAGAACTTTTAAAATGTAAATAAACAGAATATTAAATATACAATAGAAAGGAAGAGCAAACTTTGCAATAAGATCAAAACTATTAAATATACATTGGCAGATGCTTCAAATACACAAATGCATGCATGCCCAACATATGTACGGAGGAAGAGAAAGACAAGAGAAATTACTGTTGGTCCTCGTTGAAGGCAGGCAGAGGCAGGGGAGCGTCCTCATTGTTGCAGCAGGCCCCCAAAGTGTCGAAGCAGTCAACAGAAAAATAATTATGAAAGAAATATTTGATTAAATTATTATTTATTCATTTTTATGCACCAAAAAAAAAAAAAGCAAGCTACAAAGAAAGAAAAGCCAATAAAAATAAACCATGAGCTACAAAGAAAGCATTTAGTTAAAATCCAAACTCTTTCAAGCTATTAATGTTAATTACGCATTATTCGTAATAAAAAAAAATCGGTAAAACAAAATAAAAAAAAAGGAAGGAGATTACCTTGACAGAACTGTGGTCAAGCTGAATAGCTCTCCAACAAGAAAAAAAAAAGAATTACTTCAAAAAGGATTAGTGAGCGTACATACTTGCACCTGCGATGGGAAGAAGCGTAATTTGTTTATAACGCAGGAAGATTAGGGCATAAAGTAAAGAAAAACAATTAATGTATAAAAGAAAACAAAACCAATAAAACCATTAATTGAAAAATAAAACAAAATGCGGATTTTGTTTACCTCAGTATAAGCATCAATGGAAACCCAAAATGACCTTCCTTGAAATAATTGTTCACATCTTTGCTCAATTGCTCTGCTTGTCAACACGAAAAAGAAGAAGCAAGAAACCGAGAGAAAAGAGTTTTCAAAACAGAGAACAAAGAAATCAAACTGGAAAAAGGAGAGAAAAAATTTTTGGAAGCTGAGATATGAAAAAATGACCAAAATAGCATGATAAACAAAATGACAAAAAAAAAATACCAGGACAAACAAATAAAGCAAACAAATCAAAAAAAGAAAAGAACAGTGAAAAAAGAGCCAAAAGAAAATAAAAAAAAATAAAGAGAAAGCAAAAGAAAAGAGAACCAAAGATTAAACAGAACCAAAAAGAAGGCATTAAAACAAACAAACAAACAAAGCAAAAAGAAAATAAATAAAGAAGAGAGCAGTGAAAAAAGAGGAAAAAAAAAAAAACGATCAAAAGATAGAGAAAGCAAAAGAAGAGAAAGGGTGAAAAAACCATGGCTTTTCTCTTTTAAAAAGATCAAAAGATCAAAAAGCCATGGCTTTTCTACAAAACACCACCTACATCCTAAAATTAAAGCTAAAATCAATTACGTGACGCTCTAATTGAGAGCAATTGTTCCCTCATCGGGACAGCTTTTAATAAATATCTACATTCTTATTATGCTCTATTTTTACCAATCGAACTAAAAACCCACTAGTCCACTATACTCCTTCATGAGCCAAAGAAACACGTGGCACCCCAAGCAAGTGCCATGTCTGCTGTTCATCAAGATATATAGATACATATACTTGGTATACAAGAGAAGGCGTAGGTCTCGAAAAGGTATGACCTCGCTCTCTTTCTACTATTTTTCTCTCCCTTATCTTATTCTTCCATTTTGATATATTCTATTGATTTAAGTATTGAGGAGGGAATTGCTATAACTTAATTTGTGCGAGTCTTGCCTTTGGTCCAATCAATACATATAGACCAAACAGCAGGGGCGGATCACTGCCCCTTGAATTTTTTTAGTTAGTATTATATATATTATATATATATTTAAGAGATTTAGAGAGGGGAAGGGGGCAGTGGACCCTCTTGATTTTTTTTTTAATTTTTTTTGAAATTTAGAGATTCATTGTTGAAATATATTTAAAATTAATATTTTGTGATATTTATTTAATTTTAAATATCACTATACAAAATATTATGTACAATATGGTAAGTCAAACTCCGGGCCAAAAACACTTTTATGCTCGAGCCCCAGTTTAAACATCACTATACAAAATATTATGTATAATACAAAATAATAAACTTTCCCTTAAGGCGTTAACGTCTCACTTCCTCTCTTTCTTTTCATACTGGTTTCTCAATCCTCAAGAAAACACCGATATTTAGTAAGTATTTATTTATTTTAATTATTTTTTTTGTATTATTTCTTTGCTTCATTTTATTTTTGGGTGTTTAACAATTTACTTTATCATTTCCAATATTATTACTTTCTTTTCTTTTCTTGAGATTTTTGCTTGCATGTGCTATCTGTTTTTGTTTTTTTGCTTCAATAAGAAGTGTTAGATTTTGAGAGTTAAATTTCCATTATTTTTTCATATTTTTAGTCTTAATCTATGCTATGGTTTTAATCTTTGTTTGATTGTTTATAATTATTTTCATACTTTTAATACATTAGGCATGGATAAGTTTGTTACGAGAACTAAGCGTGTTAGAACCGAATCTCAACATAACTAAAACCAAGAGTCTAGTAGTGTTCCTACAAAAGAAACTAACCAAAGTGCCAGAGAAGAGCCTAATCAAAGTGTCTCAGAACAAGTTGTGGCTGATCTTGGTCTAACACCTTGTATTTCTAGTATTGCTCATTATGCTAACGAAAGAGAAAATATCAAAAGAGCATATTTGATCAAGGGCCCTTGTCAATCAAAACTTACAACCTTTCCTCTTACTGATTTTTCAATAAGAAAACGTAAGTTTAATCCATTTTGGTACAAGAAATATGGCACTTGGTTGAAATATTGTGAAAGTAAAGATGTTACTTTTTGCTTATGTTGTTATCTTTTCAATATTGAATACGGGGTGATGATCGAGGTGGGCATGATTCATTTGTTGGCGAAGGATTTAGAAATTGGAGTCAAAAGAATAAGATGTTTGTTTTATGGTTCTTGTGGGTGGAGCGGAATGATGTAAATTATAAGAACCTTGGTATGTATTCAAACAGAGTGGTGTGGAGAGTTTTGAAACTTATTCACCAGTTATTCCTTGGGAAGCAGTGGCAAAAATGGCAATGGCGGGAAGATATGCATATAGCTCAAGAGTGGGGAATAAGATTCCAAGAGAACTCGCCTTATCGTCCAAAAATTATTTCTTGGTAGAAGCCATTAATAGGTGAGTTTAAGTTAAATGTTGATAGTAGCTTTAAAAAGTTTCAGACAGCTACAGGAGGTGGAATCTTATGAGATCATGCAGGTGTAATGTTATTTGGCTTTTCTAAAAATTTAGGAGCTAAAAATTCTTTACAAGCAGAGTTACTAGCCCTATATAGAGGACTTGTTTTGTGCCAAGAGTAAAACATAACGAGACTGTGGATTGAGATGGATTCTATGGCTATTATTCGATTACTACAGGAGAATTATAGAGGGTCACATGATATTAGGTATTTACTGGTTTCTATCCGACAATTACTATCTCAATTTTCCTTTCGAATATCTCATATCTACAGGAAAGGCAACCAGGCAGCGGATCTGTTAGCGAACATGGGATACGACCATCAAAATTTACAAATTTTCAATGTGGCTCAAGGCAAATTATGAAGAACATTACGACTGGATCAGAGTGGTCTTCTTTATGTTAGATTTAAATAAATGTAAAGGAGTAGTACTCCTTACTAATTTTTTTTATGATTTACTTTTATTTTTATGATTACTTCTTATAAATTTACCTTATCATTTGCACCTAAAATTATTGCAAAGGTAGTGATCCCTGTATTAGGAATTCTATCCTTCCTTGATCATGTAATTCTGGAGATCAGGTTTCGATCCCACTCCCTGCTGTACTTATTTTTTATTATTAATAAAACAATTACAGGGTAATTGAGTCCTACGAGAATTTTCAGCATAAAAAAAAAGTTGGATATATATGTAGGAGTGCAAAATAATAGTTATAACAAATGTTTGAAGGCCTTTGAAGATTTGATGAAGCAAAAGTAACACATCGATATCATGGTTGTTGGGATTTCAAGTCAAGCAAAACTTGACTACTGAGTTCGTTTGAATGCATCAATTGAATGTGTTAGGTAACTTTTAATGCACATATTGCCTTTTCGTGGTCACAATGAGTCGGAGCTTTCAAATAATCGAGGCAATTTTCTTGGACTTTAAAAATTTTTTTGCAAACATAATGAAGAAGCAAGTAAAGTTTCTTTGAAAAATGCTCCAAAGAATCACAAATTGAATGCACCTTCAATTCAAAAGGATATTTGCAACGCTGCTACTTTTTTGACTACAAAAGCAATCATTGAAGATATTGGAGATGATTTCTTCTCTTTGCTAGTTCATGAGGCTCATGATTTTGCATTCAAAGAACAAATGGTTGCTGGCTTGAGATATGTGATCAAACATGGGTGCATCATTGAGCGTATTCTTGGCATTGTGCATTTTCCTGAAACCACTTCTCGGATTCTAAGCCGTTGACTCATTTTTTGCTACACATGATTTGAGTACATCATGTATTCATGGTCAAGGTTACGATGGGGCTAGTAATATGAGTGGAAATGTTAGTGGTCTTAAGTGTTTGATATTGGCCAAGAATCAATCTGCTTTCTAGGTTCACTATTTTGCTCATCAACTTCAATTGACACTTGTATTAGTTTCAAGAAAGCATGAGAAGCTTAGTTCATTCTTTGATTATTTGGCAGCCTTAACAAATTTTGATAGGGCTTCTTGCAAAAGGAAGGAGCTATTTCAGATGAAACAAATTGAAAAAATAGTTGAAGGAATTTCTTGAGATAATATGGTAATTGGAAGAGGTTTGAATCAAAAAGCTACTTTGAAATGACCTAGAGACACATGTTGAGGTTCACATTATGGTACAATTCTTAGTGTGATTTCTTTATTTTCTCCAACACTTGATATGTTTGAGACTATAAAAGATATGGTGGTATTTTTTTGATAATAAGGGTGAAATAAGCAAACTCATGAAGCAATGAATGATTTTGAATTTGTATTCCTATTACACTTAACGGATAAAGTGTTGGGAATCACAAAGGATTTATCACAGGCATTACAAAGAAAGGATCAAGATCTTCCAAATGTTATGAGTTTAGTCAATGTAACGAAGAAGAGATGATAAGAGTTTAGAAAAGATGGTTTGGATGATTTATTTGTAAAAATTTGTAATTTTTGTGATAAGCATGAGATTGATATTCCAAACATGGATGCTTTCTTTATGCACCGTGGGTGATCACGAGGTAGAGCAAAAAAATCCATAAATCTTCATCACTTTAAGATTGATTTACTTTACATTGTGGTTGATTTTCAGCTTCAAGAGCTGAAAGAGCACTTTGATAATGTTAATACAGAGTTGCTTTCATGCATAGCCTGTCTTGATCCACTCCATTCCTTCTCAGCTTTTGACAAATAAAAATTGATTCAACTTGCTAAGTTTTATCCGTTGGAATTTGATGATGTACATCACTTGGCACTTGATAATCAACTTGATAATTACATTGCAGATATGAGAAGTAATGCTGACTTTGATGATCTAAAAAGAGTTGCCCATCTTGCTCAAAAGATGGTTCAAAAGCAAAAAGATATTAGGTTTCCTTTGGTTTATGTGTTGGTAAAGTTGACATTAGTCTTGCCAGTTGCAATAGCAACAGTTGAAAGAGCATTTTCTGCTATGAATCTCATTAAAAGTATACTCTATAATTGAATGGGAGATATTTAGTTGAATGATTGTTTAGTGACGCATATTGAAGGGGATGTTTTCAAAACTGTTGACAATGAAGCAATTATGAATAGATTTCAAGACATGAAGAATAGAAGATTGATATTATAATTTGTAAATACTAGAAATTAATTTGAAGAACATCCTATTTTTGCTATATATATGCATCATAACTTTATATCTCGTTTATTTGTAATTTTTTTTATTAAAATAGTGACTCCCCTTGATTAACATCCTAGGTCTGCCACTGCCAAACAGCCTTTCTACCAACCCCATCCATCTCTCTATCCCATTTTGAACTAAAAAATTTTCATCGTATCATACTAAATTAATTACTTAATTAGCATATGTAGCTCAAATAGACATGATGCATAATAAGTCAAAATTAAAGCCTCTTCATTTTAAAATTAGCATTAACCAAGTAAACACGAAACCCCACGTATAACAACATGCACTGTTCTAACGTATACATTATCATACTATTACTGCTACTCCTTTCATTTTTGGTCTTCTCTCTGTAGCTTCAGAAGATATTGCCTTCCTCTTGCTAAAATTATTGTTGCTATTGTTACTATTGCCATTGTCGTTATTGCTGTCCTCGCTGTAGTTGTTATTGCTGTTGTCATCGTTGTCATTGTTATCACCGATCAAGTCTTTGTCCATGTTTGTACAGGAATGATCAAGGGATTTCACAAGGTAAGCTTGAATTTTGTCCAAGTCTGATAATTGAAGAGGCTTTAACAGGAATTCTTCTGCTCCTCCTTCCAAGCACCTGTCAAATGTCGCTCAATTAATCTTATTAGTGATCATTTAACTTTGGGTGCAAAGAAAGTAATAAGAAGGGAAAGAAATAAGTAACTTACATGCTAATTCTTGAAGGTACATTTTCTGATGACATGACCACGACTGGTACATCTTTCCAAGAAGATCCCTGCAGGTGTAAGCAAAAGCATAACATGTTACACCATAATATTGAAAAAGAAAAAGGGTTTTTGATCGTCTAGATTTTGTGTTATTTAATTCTGCTTGTTGTTTGAAGCAACCTTAAACTTGTCTCCAACAGAATGGGAAAAAGGTTAAGTATACTATAGGAGAGAGCTTTCTTGCAAACTTCTTTGTGAAATTATGGTCTTTCAAACATTTTTGTGGGCATTTTTTTTCTTCTTTGGTTTTCCCATATAACAAATGCTTTTAATCTTAATTTAAAGCATTTATTAACAAAATAAAATTAATATCTTTTATAAAGGTTTTTTGTTCAATCAAATAAATAGCAGTAGCAGTGCCAGCAGTTTTATAGATCCCAATGCATGTGAAGCAATAGTGTGTTTTGCTCTTTCCCATTTTTAGATTTCCTGATTTAGTCATGCAAGCATGCAATGCGGGGAAGTTGGGAACTTCCTCTTCTAGATGGAAAATAAAGTATTAGATATAATAATGCAAAGGAAATCAAAGATATCATAGGCTGATTGGTTTGACCTTGACACGTTTGAGTAAATCATAGCCGCTCATTCCGGGCATACAGAAGTCTGTCATGATTAAGTTGACTTTAAGTCCCTACATTGGATGCAAAAAACACAAGACAACATTAGTATTTAACCGTGTAAATAATTAACCAACTTTGTATACTCAAAGATGCCATAACTTTTATGTGACTGATGCAACAAGTTGACTACGAAGATTGCAGGAGAAAAGGTCAAAAAAGAAAAGAACAAGAAAATACAACAATAATTTTTGTAAAAAAGAAGCATTAATGAGAGTGATGAAATTATATTATAAAAATCTTCTCAACAACTACTTGCACATGAGATGAATAAAGTATAATGATTAATAAATGCATTTAGCACTCAATTTTTGGATTTTTTTAAAAAAATATTTGTATTTATATTCATTGTTTATTCGGATTTACAAAGATATCAGTCGAGTCTCTAGTCTTTTTTTTTTATTATTATTATAGATAGAAGATTGGATACGAAATGACTCATTTTATCTTGATGTATTAATACAAAAATCCCCTCTAATCAGCATCATTTTGGAACAAAATTTTATGTATAAAAAGTAGCACAATCTCTAATGTTTAGTGTAAATGCACATTATAAATGCAATCCTAACATTTAGAGTTAATTTTTGAATGTAATGAGGCCCATGTGAATCTTTAAAGTTTTGGGTGTTGATTTTCGATCATGCTATAGAAAGGACACATCAAATATTGTACCCATTAAAGGGAAAAAAAGGACTCATGATTAACCATTAAAGTGTGCCTTTTTCCATGGCCTTACTCTACAGTCATATTCCCTAATATATGCAACCTCGAGCCATCCTAGAGCTAGCACTGTTTCCGAATATATGTAAATAAGAAATATTGGTCCTTGCAAATCTACCAGACACTGGATTTTGACGTGTCCTATACAGTATATACTTCACCATTTATTTGTTTCAATGGTGCCAAATTTTTCTAGACACTCTAATTCATGAGAGAGATGCCACGGAAAGAGTGGAAAAGATTGAAAATTAAACAAAAATTTCAGGACCCCTTATTTTAGATTCAATACAAATATTTGTACCATGTGTAGAGCTTTTAGCTGCTTCTCCTCTCAAAGGAGAAAATCCTTTTACATGTTGTAAAAACTGTGGCATGGATTTTCTTTCACGCAATAATCCCATCAAGAAATAGTAGAATGAATCCAATAATAAAAAGAGATGGTTAGCGTTCGCTTCAAGAAAGTAAAGCAAATTTTATCTGACTAATGAGAATCAAAAGCTGACAGTTGAGTGAAAATTTGAGTTTAAACAAGAAAGTAATGCAGCAACTTTAATATTCTAGCACAGGAAGAAGAAGTTGAGAACAAAATCAACTCATTTCCCATCGCTCACAAACATAAAAACTTAGCATGTCTTTTGAGAGAGAAAAGGCACTACCTCTTGTTGCGAAGACTGGGAACAAGAAGAAGAAGAAGAGGAAGAAGAAGAAGAAGAAGAAGAAGTTGTTGAGTGACAGTCCAAGTTATTAAGCAGTCCCAGATATTCCAAAGCTTTATCCCCAGAGTCAACACAAGTCACTGCAGTTATAGTAAAACAACAATAAAAAATCAATCAGCAACAAAAAACCATTATTAAACCTTTTGATTTTTCTTAAAAAAAAAAGCAAATTAAATAAAAGGAAAGAGAAATAGAAAGATTAGAATGAATTGTCTGAAGGGTCGAACTTTTTACAGGAAAAAAGGGTTGTTTGATTATTATATCATGGTTGTCACCTTGGTATGAAGAAACTTTGAGGAGCTTCTCCAATAACTTTCTGTCAATAACACTGTCATCAACTGCCAGCACATGAAAGTGCTGTTGTTCTTGTTGTTCCTGCTGCTGCTGCTGCATTTGCTGTTGTTGCTGTTCGGGTCTGTCTTGAATGTTGTCTGATTTCAACTCCATCGATCGCTGTCAAAAGAAAAACTTATAACCACTAGTAAAACCCAATATTATTCCTCGGTCCTCCTGAAACTTCTGATTAAAAAACCTGTTTCTCTTGTTGTCTGTTGTTTGCAATAGTATGTCCCTGCAGGCCTATTTATACAGCCTCTGAAGAGAAAGAAAGAAGGAAAGAAGGAAAGGGATCAGAATTAAAATGCTTTTGGTGGGATATGAAGAAGAGTGCGCGTCTGCGAGGGAGAGAGAGGGCTGTGTCCGTAGGTTTTTAGGAAGTAGGTGAGAAGGGCAACTGTATTTTTGCAGCAAGAGAAAGGAAAAGAAAATAAAAAAGAAAAGAAAAGGAAAGGAAAGGGAGAGTGATGTTGTTGCAATGTAATTTCAGCTATGAAATGAAAATTGTGATCTCTCACTAGATTCTCTATAACGTGTGTTGGTACAACCACTTATCGCTTTCTCTCTCTCTCTGTCCTTTTCTCCATATATTTCTTTTCTTTTCTATTTTGCTTTGGATTTTGTTTGATTGCCAAGGAAAATCCCGGGAGATCTTTGTTGCCATTTGGTCATCATAGTGTAAGGAGGTTGGAATTGGGATTGGAGAGAAGACTTTTGAGGAAAAAGTGGTTAACTGATTAAACTACTATTATTAGTACTGTTCGAGTTATTTAATTTGTTATCATGTCTCTTTGGGTTGGGTTTTTTCTTTTCCTAATAAAAATTTCATTTCCTATCAATCTTGCTTTGCATGCCTTTAAATCCATTTGTTCCAACTAACAGATTGTGGGATGTGACACATGATCTCTTCCATTCTCTTTATTACCATATTCTCCAGGAATAACAGTAAACGATTAAATTAATACTATGACTATTGATTTTAAATTAATCTATTCACTTTCATAGCATTTGAGCATTTAATTTATTAATTAGTATATGATCTTTCTATCTAAAAAATAGAATTCAAATCTCCCTTTCTTTAATTATAAGAAAAAAAATCTTATTCACCTTCATAGACTCCGATAATAATTAAAAAATAACCCATGAAAAAAGTTGTTGGTCTCAAATTAAATGATAATAAATTATAAGTTATCACCGTTCACGGGTATTGTAACCATTTGTTGGGTCAAAATCTTGTTTTCTTTAAGGAAAGATGCATTTGTATTCTTCACAAGTTTTAAAAAAGATTTCTTTCTTAATCTTCCTTTCATGTTTGCACAATGTTTATTAATTGATGAAATCTAATTTATACTTAACCCAAAATCTAGGTAGTTGAATTTCAAAATATAAAGTATAATTGATCTCTAATGTATGATTTGACAACGAAAGCAATATTAATTATACTAATTGCGGCTACTCACTATATTAGTATCTCTCTCTCATTCTTTTTTGTAATTTTTCAACGGGTGATTAGATTTTAATGGTTTCTTATTCAAGGTCTATACTCTTAAACCCACATTTGATAGTAAGGTTCAATCCACTTTATTAAATCATACTATGACTTATAAAAATTATCATTTTATCAAATTATACTAAAAAAGCTTAACTTTTCATAAGAGGTAAAACAAATTAAATAATAAGTCCACACTTTATTATTGAGAAAATCTAACAGTTCTTACATATAATATCTGTAAAAATATTATATTAATGACACCCCCTTCGAGTTTAAAAAATTGACGAATGTCAAATTACAAATAAGAGATTAATTAGATTGAGAATTGATATCCATAATGATTTAAAACTGTCCAAATTATATATAGAAAAAAAATAAAAAACAATTTAACTTTCATATTTAACTTTAGAAGACAAGCTAGTTAGGGAAAAATTTTCATTCCATTGAAAGCAGTAAGATAGAAATAGAATTTTTTATCATTAGGTATTCTTTCATTGTCAAAAGTCCTAAACTTGGTTTAAGCACCCATGGGGCGGGGACCAACAAATTATTAGCCTCAAATGGCAATTTAAGCAAGTTTTGGGAATAAATATTGAATCTTGAGGCCTTCTCCTTTCCGTTCTAATTCAATAATCGAGTTCAAAAAATGCAAGAAAGAAAAGTCTAGCCGAATCCCCACAATCTATACTCTTTTTTTATAGCTAATGATAACGACATTGACTTGCCAATAATCAGAAGAATATAAATAATTTGCCATCTTCCCCTGCCTAGCTAATTAAAGATAAACAACAAACTAGAAAATCCCTTTAAGATCTTATACTTGTAGTTTTAATAGATCATAAAAAAAAAGGGTTCAACCCACCTTAGTAGACGATAAATTTGAAAGCATTCAAAGCTAATTCAAGCCATTAAAAAAATGGAAAAAGAAAAAGTTAATTCCCAGTCAATTTTGACATCAAAATAAGAAGACTAGGGATAGAAAAAGACCCTTTTTTTTTTTTCATGGACAAGGCAAACATAATAATTAAAAATTTGAGCACTGTAAATGGCAGAAAAAGTAAAAAGAAAAAAGAAAAAAAAAGACAAAATCAAGAAAATGGGGACCTCAATTCAAAACCCATGCAAAGAAAGAATGTCCATAGGGTAGAAGGGAACATGAAATAAATAAACGTAGGGCCAAATGGGTCCCACAAAGCAAATACTTATATATTAGTATGAAATCTTTGGTGTGGGGTCCTTTGAAAAATATGATCTTTCTAATGGGCCCACACTTTCGCTACTGCACTAAAATCTTCTCATTTTTCGAATCTGTCCCCATCGAGGGTGTCCAAAGTGAGAAAGTTTTGCCCTTTTTCTTTTTTTATTTTTTTTTGGGAGAAAAACTGAGGGGAAAATTTGTTCCTACTTGAGTGTGGGCCCCATTGGTTGTCTGCCACGTGTGACTCGGTCATGTGGGGTAAAAGGCTGTGGGTGCACATGAACCATCTGACCACATCACCATCATGCACCATGATTTCTCCTTTCTCTTTGAATTTTGATTAGCACTAGTATTTTGTTTTTTGGGGTGAGAAAATTAAAGATTTTGTTTTGCTTGGGGTAGTTAATAACTCTACCAGTAGTTAGCAGCACATGGCGAGGAGTGCAATTTGCACGACAAGTTGAATCCACCCACTGCTATTTTCAACCCTAACAAATTAATTCTTCACTCATTCTGATGAATACATAATGTATGTACTATTCTAAACCTCATGACCTATGCAAACGCAATTCTACTTGGCTAGGTTTCTTCATTTTCAATCCCTCTCTTCTGCATTATCATATTATATATATATATATTTCAGATCTCTTTCATGTAAATGGTTAAATTTTATTCGTATGTATGAAAAATTAAATATATTTTAGACTACGTAACTAAATTAGATAATCGACTTCCTATATTAATGATAATCTTTTCTGCTTTAAAAAAAATTATAGATAATTGGCTTCGATCTCATAAATTACATCTTCTTTTCTATTTTAAAATTTGCTTGAAATCGTGGGAACTGCTGAGTTTGCCTTGTAGTTGTGGATACTCTTATGTTTCAAGCTCTTATTTTCACAAGCTCGATAAAGGAAATATTAATTTCTTTAGAGGAGAATTAATTTGACATTTTAAAGCTACACAATGATATATATTAAAGTAAACATCATAAATGATGTAAAAGTTAGAACCATTAAGGCATATATAATTAGTATCTTTTTTTTTTTACTCCTTCATTCCACATATATTGCATTGCTTTGAGTTGTTTTTTTTTTTTTTATCAATTTTGACTCTATTTTATTTACAAATGATTTAAAAATATCCATTAAGGACTTTGAATAAAATAATTTTCAAATGGATATTTATTAAAATTTAATTTGATAAAATATTTAAAATGATTTGTATCAAAGTTGAAAATTTTTAATAAAAAAAGTCAAAACATGACAATACTTGTGGGAGGAGGGAGTAAAATTCATTGAAGAGGAAAAGAATTTTGCTTGCTAAGTGGACATGTTGTTTTTCCTTTTTATTTTTTTACGAAACTATGTGTCTAATATTATCTCTGTTTAATTTTCATAAAATTAATATGCCTTAAGAAAAATCTTTGAAAAAAAAAGGAGTAAAAATGATTTGTGGAACTCAAAGCTGATCAAAGTCCAAACTTACATTATTTATTTATTTTTATATTTTATTAAAATCAGATTAAGTTAATTTGGTTTTGATAAAGAGATAATATTATAATTTATAAATGATCTAACAGAATAGATTAGACTCAAATAATATATGTAAATTTAAAAGTATAAATGTGTCAATGATGGATGGGATTAGGGATTTCCTATATAAAAGTATGATTAGTCCTCCTCTTATGTCTACAATATTATTCAAATCTCACCCATTTCAAAGTTATTAAAAAATAAAGAAAAAGATTATAATGCACTGAATGGTAACGGTTAATTTAATATTATTTTCGTTATCAAATCGTACATTAAGAATAAAATACATTATATTTTATATCAATTTTCAACTATTACATCTTTCATAATCGTAATTTTCAAAAACTCTTTGTAATAAAATAATACTTTGTCTTTTTAAAAAGAAAAAGAAAGAAAGTGAAAAAAAAAGAAACATGCTCGCCCACGCTTTTGGTAAGGTCTTTTTCTATTGAAAAGGAAAGAAATGATCCTGCACTACACCAGTTGGTTACGATCATAAACAAAGTGTGCTGCACAAATTTGACACTTGAAGTTCAGAAGAAAACGTGGAGACAAGCTCTTGTACAAATATCATGCAATTCAAACAAGAAAACAAAATCATAAAATAAATCTTTGTGCAATCGTTTCCTTTTATCCAAAAGCAAATCCCAAATCGTGTTTGTTGGGCATCTCTCTTTTTTTCTATCAGATTAATTAAATTAAATTAAATTAAATTAAATTATGCACGTATTACCTGCCAATCAATCAAAAGCTAGCATTTCTGTTTTCAGTTACTTTATATTGGGCCAAGCAAACGTGGGTCCCATTTCACTAAAAATTAGGATTCTTCTTAACTGACAAATAATTACCTTAATTACTTAAGCAAATCCACCAGGAATCAGATGTAAATTTCACTATACCTGGCCTATTTGTGTCCCATTCACAGACACTGTTGCTTTTGCGAAGTGTGGGAAGACATTTCCAATACGTTGGACCAAACAGATATCTTTCATTTTCCATTTTTTTTTTTTAAATTCGGTCCAAAGCATAGTCATGACTTACTTTATTGGTCAAATAAAAGGACTTGATTGAGGATTCTCATAGTCAAGGATAGATTACAATAAATATATCAAAAAACTTTTTCATTGTCTTGATAATTATTTACTTATTAAAAAACTTTCATGTAATCTCAAATAACAACTTTTCGGTTGACAAACTTTCTTACTACTTTCCATGTAATATCATCATCTTTGTATTTTTTTAATATATATATATCAGCAAGAATATTTGAACTTAAGATAATTTTTCTTTTAATTCATAAATATATAAATTTGGATAATCATTTTACATTCATATTATACCTGTATAATGTTTTAATAAGTTCTTAAATTATTTAAAAAAAATTTAATACATCATTATTATTCTATTATGTTTAATTAATTTATTTTTATTTTAAATGAAATAAACATTAATAACTAATTATTCATTAACTATCATTTTTTCTAAAGTATACAAATATATATATATATATATATATATATATATATATATATATCAAAAAAGAAAAAGTAATTACTAATGGCAATCTAAGACACAATTTTTTTTAGAAGCAGCAATGTATGACACAAATAATTAGTTCCATTATATTATCTAAATTAAGATTGTTATTTAATAAATAATAATTTTCTCAATTCAATCTCTTTACTTACTTTATCTAATAACTAAACTTGAATTTATATTTTTTTTAAAAAGAGAAAAACTTGAATTTCCAGTCTTACATTAATTTTTTTAACTTTTATACAGAATCGTAATTTTCAAATTAATTACTTTTTGAACTCCTCTTTATCTTTTGAATTTGAAGATAAAATTTTTTTTAATCACGTCAAGGTTTCGTGACAATTCTCTAGAATTCGGATCTATAAAACCTTTACTCCTAAAAAAAAGAAAATGTTTAATTACTATTGAAACGAACAAATTACTGGTTAAGATAATGCTCCAATGAAAGCCACCTCTTCAATGGAGGTTTTGAATTCAATTTTTTTTTTTTTTTGGTTAAAGGGTACTCAATAGATTTTCAGCAAAGCAAACCAGAAGATTGGACATCTTTATTTAAAGGAAATGGCGATATCCTGCATCTTTCAGTAGTGATGATATTCTAAAGATTTGAACTTTAAAGTATGTTTTACGTCAAAAGCTAATTTATCGAGCTTTCAAGTCTTAATGAAATATCATTTTACCTGTTCTCGTCCTTTGATATCAGATCTTTTATATCAATTTGGTCTGCTCTTTGTTGTTTCTTTTTGGATCAACTAACCCCGTCATTCGTCCAAGGAAAAAGAAAGTTTGACAAAAATTGCAAAGAAACATGATATTATTGCTGCCCCTTCGCGAGGTAACAACACAGCCTTTTCAAAAAATCATGCATATGGAGTGTTGAGATTGACCCTCCAACACCAATTAAATTAATCAGATTTTGTTCACCAGTGTCCTAAATCACATACTTAAGGTTATTACATAAGGTAAACAGGTAATTAATTATTAATATAACATATTGCAAGTGTCCTTAAAACACTCGTTACGGTTAGCAAAATCCAAAAGTTATTAAAGGGAAATTAAGAAAATAAAAAACAAAAAAAGAGAGGTCTTTTGACAATGTGTTTTTTAAAGTCATTAATCAAAATATTAAATGCTATAATTGCATGGATTAACGTTGGAGAAAAGCTTATTGGAATGGCTTTAATTGGATGACCCCACTTGATATCAAATCAGAATCCAATTAATGCTTTAATTAGTATTTAGTTACGGCATGATCATCGAAGATTTTATGGTTGAGAAGCCACGAGTTTAGGACATGGTCCCCCTTTAAAATTAAAGTCCATCCCATGGCCATGGGGTCCTCTAAATCAGTCTCCCTTTAGCCTTTTGGCCAATGTCTAGATGTGTTTTTTTTTTTTTTGGTTTTCATAATCCTGTTTGTTGGGAAGAGTTATTGTTTTGTCTTTAAACTTTTGTACAGATTTAGATTAAATTGTTCCATGTGATTCCTATCTATGAGATTTAATTGAAACGATGACGTTTTATGATCTCCATTTGTTCCAGCTAGCTAATATTATATTAAATTAGAATATTTTCTCAATACCAAGTATTGGGAACATGAAGGATAGAAAGGGCAGAAGAAAGGGAGGTTGGAGTCGCCATAGCTTAATCTAACCAAACGGAGAATTCATCCCTGATTTTCGGTTTAAATTGAACCAAAGTACAGGTCTAAGCCAAATGACTTGAGGGACAAAAGGTCAGATAAGAATAATTAAAGAGCTAACGTGAAGTTGGGATGGAACGACTTGAGCTGATTTTATAAGTTATCAAAAGCAATTAAATCGATCACCAACTTACTCCAAAAAAACATTTGTCTCTACCTTACCTTGACAAGCTAAGCCTAACAAGCTCAAACTTCAAACACGGGCAATAGCCTTTAAGGGATTAGGTGGTATGTATAGGTTTTAGAAGGTTTTATCATTTGATCAAGGAAAAAGAGTTGTATCATGTTTACATTTTATTTTATTATCGAAGCATTTTAATATTTCTTATATTTTAATTTTAGTTTACTTTTCTTATGGTTAATATATTTAAAATTTGTATAATGTCAAATCATTAATTATTTTCGAAAAAAATATAAAAAAGAATGATTGATTTGATTATATCTTAAAGATTTGGTGAATCATAATGTGATCATATTGTAAACGCAGAAAGCGAACTTACAGAAAAAATTTTATCTCTCGTGATATTGAAATTTTAAAAAAAAATAATGTAAAAAGAAAAACAGCCTTTACTTAAAAATACGAGAATTTGTTTCCAAGAAAACCACAAGTTGCTTTCAGCTTAGAGACCCATTGATTGTCATGATTATCAACAATTTCATGCGTTAAAATCCACAATAGTTCTTGAAGGAAATCTTTTTTGCTTAGACAGTGGACCCACAAAAGGACCAAATCAGGTCACATGGAATTTGAGGTCCTCTCTTTCAATTCACGCTTTGAGTTGGTAAAGAGCCTTGACTAGCTCATAAGCCACTAGGGTTCACATAGCAAAGTCCAAAATTTTGGCCGAAGTTCATACTCTTTTTAATCTTTCCTTTGCTTTTATTTCTTTTTTTCTTATCATCTTCTTCTTTTGCATTGTCAAATCAGTTTTGTTGGATGAGAAACTGTTTTGCTAAGATACACCAGACACTTTATGAAGGGACATGTGATCAAATTTGCCTTTTGTGTTTTAATGTGAAAAGATGATAAAATTCATCATTCGTGTAATAAAAGGAAACATGAAATCTAGTTTTAACAAAGGGAAAGGACGTTGGGTCTTCGCGGAATCCCATAGGATAAGAGACACAGATGCATGCATCGGATTTGGAATAAAGGTTAGCAAGGCTGTTTCTAGAATCCTATACGAAACTGGGAGACTTGCTTTGGGCTTGGACTGGTGATGAACACATCAAGAGTAGAATGGCATAGGGCTTGAAGAAACACTCAATCCAGAGTCCCACACCAAGGTAGCCCAATAATATTTTTTATGGGTGACTTCGCCCCTCCCTTTGGTCAGTGTCCCCGTTACTCTCACGACGAATGTTTTTCCAATTATCTTTTGTGTTAAAAGCAGTGAACATTGTTGTAGATTTGTCATATTTAGATCTTTTGCTGGTTGAGTTACTCTTTCAAACCTCAACCATCAATACTGAGTTAACTGCAATTTTACCTACGAAAGAAATGGAAATTTTGAGGATTTCGTTCAAAGATTTCTAGAAACAACCTGACGTTTTGACATGATAAGTCTTATCCATAACTATTCGTATTTCGACACCATACGAGGATTTTAAGAATTGAGTAGATGTTAATTAAACCAACTGCGGATTTGTAACATTCCTTGTGATTAAATGCGATATGAATGATTTAAACACAATTTTAAGAAAATGGATGTGAATATTTTCCTTGAATGGGACTCTGCCTAACATTTTTGGCCCAAGAAATTTGGACAAATCCAAGAGTTAAGGTTCTGATGATTCCCAACAAGAAAAAAGGAAAAAGCCCAAGCCTTGTAAGAAAAATGTGGAGGCCGAGGAAGCGAGTTGTGAAAAATTCCTAGTCAAGAGAATGGTTGGTGTGGTGGTGGGCTTTGTCGTTGTCAGCGGTCAGAGAGAGACATGGGCGATGGTGCGGGATCTTCTGTCTGCGTTCGCAATATAAATTCTTTCTCTTTCAATTTCTCTTCTTGTTTCTTATTGGCTATCTCTCTATTCTCATCAGATAAGGTAAGATTTTCATGCCCAATTTCCTTTTGTTCTTTTCCCCGGTTAAAACTCTAGATTTCATTTCTGTTTCTCAAGGAGTAACTTTTAAGAAAGGAAAAAGAAAATTATAGGAAAAGGGTAATTCAATGTTCAGTTTTTTCTTTCGGTTTCCTTCATTTTCTTAGCAACCAAACAAGGTGTGATTTGAAATATTTTTTAGTTAGTGACAAAACTATGGCGATTTTTATCTGCTGCATGTTAGTATTTGGATAATTAGAATAAAATCAGTATAAAAAAGCTTTCAACTCTTCTAAAATTTACAGTCTTTTTACTTGAAATGTGCTGTTATTTTGATTAGAGTTTCATCTTTATGATGCAGAGATTGTGTTGACTTAATCTTATGGGTTCGACTATTGTAAATGCTCCCTGTACGGTTCCTTCTGTTAAAGGTTTTGATACTCTATACTATGTTGGTCTTAGACCAACCTCAACTTTAAGGTTCAATTCTGGTAGAACTTCGATCTCCGGACGTTCTCAGCGCCTTTTTGTGGTGAGGGCAAGCGAAAGGCATGATGGACATGTAAAGAAGATTGAAATGAGTATTGAAGAATGTGAGGCTGCTGTTGTAGCTGGGAATGCGCCTGAAGCTCCTCCAGTGCCACCGAAGCCAGCTGCTCCTGTTGGGACTCCTGTGATTCAACCTTTTGTGAGTGTTGAAAAATGAAATGATCATGAAATTTACCTTTTGCCCTTTGTTTGATAGTGCTTGGTTAGTTATATGCATATGCAATTAAGGCCTATGTGATTTGAACTTTTAATGAATTTGATTGTGTCTGAGAAGTTTCAGAATGCCATTGGCAAGTGTTTGCTCTATTGAATGCCATGTTTTGTGGATGATTGTTTTAGTTTGTGTTTCCAACTTCACAGGTTTGGTTTTCTTGACTTGTGGTATGCTTGAGATTTAATCAAGAATGGCTTGTTCTCCATGTTTTCAATTCATGACAATGAAATGAAGTAATTAAAGTTATAATTGTGGTTTTGAGGCCAGTTGGTGCACTCTCCTTTTTCCTTTGCTCATTTGGTGTTTGTTTGTACTAGCAACTTAGCAGGCGCCCTCGTCGTAACCGCAAGTCCCCTGCATTGAGAGCATCATTTCAGGAAACAAGTATATCTCCTGCAAATTTTGTATATCCACTTTTTATTCATGAAGGTTGGTTTTTCTATGGATATTAGTCTTTTTCCTTTTTGGTGAAAATATGGAGCTCATTTGTTAAACAGTCAAATAGGAGCAATAACATTAAAGACTGTGATAAGCACCCTCAAACTGTAACATGAATATTATATTCTTGAAGTTCTCTTTTCTGCTGAATTTCTTATCATGATGATTTTCTCTCTTTCTTACCTTCCAGTATATGCTTACATCTAAATTTGATACAGTTTTCTGTTCCCTAAACTTGCAGGTCAGGAGGACACACCTATTGGAGCTATGCCAGGATGTTATAGGCTTGGATGGAGACATGGACTTGTTGAAGAGGTTGTTTAGCTCTCTCTGATTCTGTGTTCTTTTTCTCAATAACATTTTGCATTTGTCCCTCAATACTGGTGCTCAAGTATTATATCATGTTGTTACAGTGACTTATCTATTTGAAGTTATACTGGTGCTCAAGTATGATAACAAATGTTCTATTGATTTTTGAAGTTATAAACATATGCCTTATGAGCATTTTGCATACTTATTTTATGTGTCAATTGTGGAGTTGTTTTGAAGTATGCATTATTGGTTGCAGGTGGCAAAGGCCCGGGATGTTGGTGTTAATAGTATTGTGCTCTTCCCTAAAGTTCCAGATGCTCTGAAGGTTTGGATTCTTTCATTAGAATCTCTATTTTGTTTCACATGTTTGATGTAATGTAATTGGTTTTCGCACATTAGTCTCCCACAGGTGATGAAGCCTATAATGACAATGGTTTAGTGCCTCGAACAATACGGCTGCTTAAGGACAAATACCCTGACCTTGTAAGTCAATGTAGTTCATCCTCTGATTTGTGTTTAATTTAGAGTGATGGGCATTCAAATTAAGATGCTGTATGTGTTGAAATGTGGTGATTTTTTTTTTGTTTATTAGGTTATCTATACAGATGTTGCTTTAGATCCATATTCCTCAGATGGGCATGATGGTATTGTCAGAGAAGATGGTAAGACAGATATGTTCATACACTTATAGTTGTAAGAAAGGCATTGTAGTATCTTATTTAAGACATGTTATACAAAAAAAATGTAGATTGCCTAATTAATTAGTCTAGGATTCAATTGAAGATGTAAACATAGCTCAGAAAAGTTGCATTCATCTTTCTGAGCTGCTTTTTGGTTTGCTTTGTCACAACACTAGTTAACTTAGAATGATATATACTTTCTGTACCAAAACTCCTGTGTAGTTGAGAAATTTCTTTCTTGTTCAGATAAATTGTGTGTAGATTAAGTTACTAAGTTCTGCATGGATATAAGCATGGAAGTACTAATTGCTATGTCTGTTTCCTTTACCCTGTAGGAGTCATAATGAATGATGAGACAGTGCATCAATTATGTAAGCAAGCTGTGTCCCAGGTAATTTTTGTAGATTTTTTCTGTTAGACTTTTAAGCTTAGGCAGAAATCTAATGTCTTTATAAGAGTTCTGGATGTATTAATGGCATGTGATGACTTACTGCTCTTGTGGTACGTTTGTTGTGGACATTGACATCTCAAGGAACAATTTTCTGTGCTCTTGTTTTGCCTTTGTGATTTCCTGCTGTCCCCTTCCACCCATGGCTCTTAATGCATATCCATGCCTTAACGTTTTATTAATACGTTTTTTTTTTTATTATTGGGGGAAGGGGGATTTGAACCTTGTTCTTTAAGGTAGGGGGATTGTACACCAACCAATGAGCCAGATGCTCGGGTGCTTATTAATACTTTATGTTTGAGCAAATAGTGTTTCAGTTGCTTCAAGCAACAGCTGCATTAAATGGCTAGTCAGTGAATTACTTGGAGTTTGGTGATAATTTATATAGATATTGGATTTGGAGTTCTCTTATGCTTATTCTATGTCCTTTCCCTTTTCTGCTAGCTTTGACTTGGTTGACTATGTTTTAATTCTTTTGGTGGTGCATTCTTAAAAGGCCCGAGCTGGAGCTGATGTTGTTAGTCCCAGTGATATGATGGATGGTCGTGTTGGAGCTATTCGTGATGCCCTTGATGCTGAAGGCTTTCACCATGTTTCTATTATGTCCTATACTGCAAAGTAATCCTTGCATTGCTATATATGTCTGTCTGTAGCCCTTCCAGTGTCTAAAAGCAGGTTTTATTAAAGCATGGTAACAGACCTATGACTGTGTTAAACCATGCAGAGGTTTTATTATTTTTTTTCTTCCCCCCACCTGGATGAAATTGCATAAGACATTTTAGGTTGTCTTATTCTATGGCCTTTGGACATTTTGAATAAAAGGAATATGTTGGCCACCTGGATGAAATCCGTTGTCACTGTTTCTGACTTTTTTTTTCCTTTTTCTGGCAAAACAGATATGCGAGTTCATTTTATGGTCCATTTCGAGAAGCACTGGACTCCAATCCTCGTTTTGGAGACAAAAAAACGTATGAATTCATTTACAATGTATGGTATATTATGTGTTGTCATGTGAACTTTTTGGTGCTCACATTTGATAGTTAATCTGGCATGGTAAACAAAAGGTATCAGATGAACCCGGCAAATTACAGAGAGGCGTTAGTTGAGGCTCATGAAGATGAGGCTGAAGGAGCTGATATTCTTTTGGTTAGTATGGCTTTTTCTAGGAACTGAGCTCTTCTTGTTAATAACAAAACTCCCTTCATGCTGAAGTCTCTTTAATTGGATCACAGGTGAAACCCGGTCTTCCTTATTTGGATATCATAAGACTTCTCAGGGATGAATCTCCTTTGCCTATTGCTGCATACCAGGTATTCTCATCAACAGTTTAACTTTTTAACTACAGGCCTGATTCATGCTTATATGAAGTGTGTACAGTTCATAGGATGAAGGATCAAGGAAGAGAGGATAGCATGAGAATAGTCTAAAGCTGGAAAAATAATAAAAAGGGGTTGGGGATTGTGGTGGATGACCTTTAAGATTGTTCCCTGCTTCTAGTTACACACACACAAATGTGTATACATGTGTGCAGTTATGTAGCATTGTAAGGAATGGGACTCATGATTTGCATTTCAAACCATGTCTATGGCGAAAAAAAAGATAAAAGTTGGCAAGCCCTTACCTGCCCTGACCTTTTTTTTGACATTCTTATTATCTTTTCTAAATTGTATATTTGTATAATGCATCACAGTATGCGTTTTTAGCTGACATAATCAAACTCAATTTGTTCTGAAAATGTACTTTCTTTTTTCCTTTTCCCTCTAAAATGCATATCTTCACTTTCCTGCATTTTAAAAAAAATTTATGTTGTCCAGGTTTCCGGTGAATACTCAATGATCAAGGCCGGTGGAGTTCTCAAAATGATTGATGAAGAAAGGGTTATGATGGAATCCCTGATGTGTCTCCGCCGGGCTGGTGCTGACATCATCCTTACATATTTTGCTCTACAAGCTGCTAGATGTTTATGTGGTGAGAAGAGGTGAGCTTGGTATGATTTTCATGGGGCTTTGGTTGATTGTCCAAAAATCTTGAGGTACTAAATCTTCTATTTGAGAGTTCTAGATGTTAGAATGAGCGGGAGTTGTTATAGAATGCTTGACTTAGCAGTTTGGAGTCCATGCTCCTCATAAACCTCAAGTAAATTATAAGCTTAAAATAAAATGACCTCAATGTATGTCACATCTAAGTGAAATTGAAATTTGGAATGACAGAGAATCTGTGTTCTGTTCTTGTGAATGTAATTTTAGATGCTTATCGAAAAGAAGATCGTAATTGTAGAAGCAAAACTTGATTGAAGTGTAGGTATGGTGGTATGGTGTAGGTACTCAGAATGTTAATTGAAAATTGACAATGAATGTATATACAATAAATTCATGGATCATACCAATAACATCACTTATTTTACTTTTAATGGTTATGAAGACATTAATAAAAGGATTATTGAAAATGAAAAGCTACAACGATCTGGTGTGAGGGGGAGAGAGATGGACACAGTAGAAACAATTATATTGTAGATTTGCAGAAGAACAAGGGCCAATTGGTGGATATTGCTGTTAAATCGCGCCTGCTGTGATGCTGTCAAGAATTATAATATAACCCTATATATACAACTGTACAGAGAGACTGTCTTGTATCCTAGGTAAATGGTGAAACCATGGCAGATCAACTTGTTAGGTTTCTGAAACCATGTGAGAGGAAATACATATTAAGATCTTCATAATTGTGATGCAATGTTCAGCTGTTGTCATTCAAAATTTGGTGTGTAGGGCCTTTTTAATGCAACTTAATGGTCTCAGGGGAATAGGTGAATGCAGGGTTCAATTACTTGAAACATTCAATATTGTTACAATTACAACTACATTCTACGAGCAGAGCATCCTCTGCCCACTTCTCTACATTGCCAGAGTGGAAAATCTTGCCCTTTCCATGCACCCTAAGTGGACCAAAATTACGAGAGCACATCACGTTGCAAATTCTCTTAGTATTCCGTGCTCAGTTGAGTCACAGTTTCCCACTCTAAGGATAAACCAGAGATAGCCTCCTCACTTAACCATGCTCAATGAGGTATCTTTCTGCAATGGTGGCATGAACTGCAGCACCAATAGGAAGAACATCTTCATCGATCATAAAGTATGGCGAGTGACCCGTGTGTACAGACCCTAAGGTTTCGTTCCTTATGCCAATGTAGTAGAAAGCTGCTGGAACCACCTGCGAATAAAAGGAGAAGTCCTCGGCACCCATCATCGGAGGGACCACCCTGAAATTCGGTGGACCTAGCAGATCTGTAGCCACCTTCTTTACATGCTCATACATTCGGTCATCATTCACGGTTGGGGGATAGATGGTGTACTCCTTTTCGAAGAAGTCAACCGTTGCAGAGCATCTGAAGACACTGGCCTGTTCCACGATCACCTATGTTTCATGTCACGCATGTTTAAGGGTGAGTTGCGAATTTAAACCATTCAGGGAAAAGCAGGCTTGGATTAGGATTAGAATTTAGAATCCAAATTAAGAGCCATGACAAACCTCTTCGATTCTTTGAAGCAGGTTGTAAAAGCTGGCATTGGAGAAAGCCCTGAAGGTACCTCCAATAACTACAGTGTCAGGGATCATATCAAGATTATTGCCTCCATTGAATGAGGTGACAGACACGACCTGCATTGCATGACTAAAACTCAGAAACGTGAAAAAGGAATGAAATGCTGAAAGATAAAAAGGTAGAAAAAATTGCAAAACATTAGACAAACCTGGGAGTCCAATGGATTCGATTCGCGAGAAACAATCCCCTGTAAGCTAATTACGGCAGCTGAAGCTGCCAAGATGGGGTCAACTGAGTGGTGAGGGTTCCCGGCAAGGCCTTTTCTTCCACTGATTACAGCTCTAAAGAAGCCGCACCCCGCAAGTAGAGGACCAGGCCTAGAGCCAATGATAGCCGTGGGGTGTTCATGAGATACATGGACTGCAAAAATGGCCTCTACGTTTTCCAATGCCCCATCTCCAATCATCCGCTTTGCACCATTTCCCGCTTCCTCAGCTGGCTGAAAGAGCAGTATAACTGTTCCCTGAGACAGCCAAAGCATTTAGTTCGTCAGGGTGATATGGTAATTGCAAGCTCATACTTTTATATTTTCCATTGTTGAAGACAAGTCATATTCAAAGTCCAAACCCCGCAAGTCCTTTACTCTTTTAATAACATCATCAGAATCGAATGCAATTTTAAGGCAAAAGAGTAACTATAACAAGAGAAAGCTAGATAAATTGGACCACTTCTCCAGCCATAGCCTAGAGTGAGTTTCTCATAGATGTTTATAGCCAGCATGCCTAAATAAACATGTAGCTGCAACCTAAGACAAAGTAAAATTTAAAAAGCCTGCAGACAGTAGCTTTTGTTGCCCATGTGATTTCAAATGGCTGCATTAAATATATATTTTGCACTACGTCTCCTTCCAAAAGCTTTTTCTCTGAGCCAATCAAACTTGTCCTTGGAGAAAGCTACATTTGACCCTCTACTATAATAGGTTTTTATATATACATACTACCAGCTAAAACCTGAAAGATACAGGACGGATTTTATTTGATAAATGACGACAAAATTTCAACATTGTTGAACAATCAAATTAGGTTTACTACGCTGTCTAGAGACCCTAAAATATTTGAATTCCGACCAAGTTTTGTCTAATTTTTTGGACTTATATCATAACCACGAGTTTCTTTTGTACATTATCTTCCCTAAGAAGCTAACCATGGTTCCAGGAAATTCCTACTACCATACGACAAAACGTGATGGAGAAATTTATTCTTCTTCAACGATGCTCTCTGTTTCTGAAGATTCTTTCAACAAATAAAGCTGGGATGAAAAGCAACCTCCCTAGCCCCTTTTAATAATAACTATAATTTCTAGCTCTTCATTTCTTTATGCAAAAGATTCTTCTTTAACTCACGAGTTTCCGCACAGGACTAATAGAAGCAATTTTTCCAATCCTAGGGTCATACACCTAAGCAAATTATAGTCTCGTAGACTTTAAAGTGATAGGCATTATATGCCTAAGCACGTTTGTAAACAGAAATTAATTTGTACTAATCAAGTAACAAATATTGTAGCAATTCCATCACTTTTGATTTTTGGGGAAATTATTCTGCCTTTTCTTAACCTCTAAAGGGTCACTGTTGTGGAGATAGAAAGAAAAATACATTCGCCCAGTGGCCTAGTGTTCCAAAAAGATGAAACTAAAGGGTCACAGGTTTCCCCACCAGAGAAAATATTGTGGCTAGAATAGTCTCGGCCAATATCAAACTGTGTCGAGGTCCAAGTTCTTATCTCAGTAGGAAAAAAGAGGGACATATTGTAAACTCAATTATTAAAATACAAAGAGCAATTTCGTGAAGTTATAGTTTGTCCGCATACATCAATCCAAGCAAATGAACAACCCATGATGTGTTAATATTATATATACTATCTGATATATAGTATAACTGAACGAAACAGATTCGAGGTCACATCTAAAACTCAACAAAGAATCTAATCCCATCCCCTTTTTACTTTTTTGTAAATTAATAATGTCCATACAATGTGATGAATTGAAGGGTTTAGATTTGTACTAAGTAGAATTGACAGATTAAAATGAAAATGTTAAACAGAAGATTAAGCAGCGAAACATTTATTAGACAAGTCAATTATGCAATAGGGAGGATCATGTAAAAGCAGTTCCAAAGAATTCAACATCTACAGAAAACAGTGGGTCAGGGTTCTTGGTTGTTTATCTTTTCATGTCTTGGACAAAGGAAAGAGTGGTACACGAACAGACTGAACGTATAAGAATATGATATGAGTACTGCATAAATTAATTGGGTTGTTATGACTCTTTTGACCACAAATGCAAATCTAGATTAACAGTATGGATAAGTCTTCATTCGTTTAAACTCAAAATGCAGGACAATCCCCAACGGCCAACCCAGTTCATTTAGCAAGAAGACAGTCCACCTTTATGTGTATGTGAAGAAATCTGGCTTTATATGAAGGGTAGTGGACACGTGAAAAGGGATAAATTTCCTTTTGTGCGTGTGGATGTGAAAAATCATGCTTGAGGGAATAGATTAAAAAGTAAATAAATAAATCCAGCTTTGAATTTGTTGGCATAAAATGTAGAAACAGGTAAGTCAGAATCGCCAAGGGAAACAGAAGAAATGTGAATCAGCGCCATGACAATGGCGTTGAACGACCACAAAGAAAATTAAAGAGCCGCAACACATGTGTCATAGTCCAACTCTTTCCAAATTCAGCAAAGCAGAAAGCTATACAGGCCATTTATAGATATTTATAGCTACACAAAGGGCGTTAGGGAAAGCCACATCCTTTCACTCTCTGAGAAGCAATACCGTCCACACAAAATGAATCCCTTGATAAAATGCAGCATTTCCCCACCAACAAAAGTTGTATTTCTTGCCTAAAGTAGTTACCCTATCTTTACAGCTACACTCATTGACATGGAACTGCACGAAACAAGATCTAAACCAACACGATTACTGCCTAAATTGCACATTTACAATGCATCCATTGCATATATGTATGTATGGGAGGATATTTACTATTAAGAAAACTTTCATAAAGTATGCTAGATGAGAGTAGGGGTAATTTTACAGAGATGTGGAGTAAAAAAATGCAAACCTTCAAAAGGTGTTCTCGATTCTTCAATATTTTGGCAGCACCCACGAGCATGGCCACATGTGCATCGTGCCCACAAGCATGCATTTTTCCGGGGACTTTGCTTTTATGCTCCCATTCTACAGCTTCCTAAAATCATTTACCCCACCATAAGTGAAAAAAATCAACCACGCCATAATATTCTATGCAACCTCAAAAAGCAAAGTAACTTTTGGTAATTAAAATTTTAATCTAATGATAGTCCCAAGGTCAAAAATTCCAAAAGTACGAGATCGAATTGATTTTAGATCTCTTATCGTTACGTTAAGACAACTTTGATTTCGAGAATTGAATATTTTATGATTTGTCAAATTTAACTGTAAGTACACTTTTGTTATATTCTTTGTCTGTCATTTTATCCATATCTTAAATAAAATCGAATATTCTGAAACCTACGACATTAAATTCAGTTATCTGACATAAAAATCCTCAAATCAATACAAAAAATATATATATATATATATCAATTTTTCTTTTTCTCAATAAAAAACCCTACTATTCTTATCTTGATTTCAAAACATTAATTTCATCATCCATTTCCACTCCTTTAAATGCCCATCCGAAGTAGTTGACCCCAACTTAGTAACAAAACGAAACCCTCAACATTTCCGAACTTTCAAGTCCAAAGCATCGTCAACAAATCAAATATAATGTCCATGAACCCCCTACCCCATTTTCTTCTTACCCACAAAATTGGCAGCTACCTAGTACCATACATATGCACATGTACATACATATGTATACGTATATTATATATATATATATATGTATGTATATATGTGTGTTCATATAGTTTAAAAATATATAACAAAAAAACAGCTACAGTCGTGAAAAAATTAAACTAAAAAAAAGAACCTAGCTATACCTGTATAGGAAGAGCATCCATGTCAGCTCGGATGGCAACAAAGGGCGGGCCTCCGGTCCCAATCCAAGCCCGAATACCCGTTTTCGCCAAAGGGTACCTATATTCAATATCCATCCGGTCTAACTCGGCACAAACCAGTTTACTCGTTTCATACTCTTCGAACGCAAGCTCCGGGTTCTCATGTATCTTCCTCCTCAACCCTTTAATCCATTCAACGTTCTCGGGCTTCCGGGCCACGCCCAACACAGCCTCGGAGCAGGCCACGTCCCATACCTTGCAGCTGGAAGGACCGCTTGTAGCAGACGAGGACGACGACGTTTGGTTCCTACCGGACTTCAAAGAAGCCCTTGAATTGATGGAAGTTATAGCGTCGAAAAAATTAGTGGCATATTCATCATCCGACGACGACGAAGAAGAAGTTATAGAGTTAACATAAACAAGAAAATTATTAGCAAATAAGGGTGTAAAGATCAAGATTAAGATTAAAACACATGGTTTTGGAGAATTCATGTTTGGAGAGAAACACAAAGAAAGAAATTAAGCGAGAGGGTGAAAAATGGAGAGAAGAAGAGCTGGTTTTTTTGAAGGGAAAAAAAAAAAGAGATGAGAGGGGAGAGAGAGGAAGAAAGAGAGAGGAGAGAGAGCATTAAAGCACGTGGTGATAAGGACAGGGAATTAGTCACGTGGGCGAATATGGGTGTAAGGAAAAGAAAAGAGCAGTGATTGAAGAGTTTGGTTGATTAAGGCGTCGAAACGCAGCAGTTGTTGGGTCCACCACTTTGGGGTAGCGGTTTTCGATGAGACGGATTGGCACTCTGCCTTTGATGCTGATTTCCCTTGACAAACACATTTAATTTTTAATCTTTTACTTACTTAATTAAATTTAAAAATATAGATGCTTAAAGAATGATTAATGTTTTGAAAAGTATGTTTAACGATTTTCAAGTGGGAAGCCCGTGGTGTAATCCGTAAAAAAATTATTGAACGATCAATTTGCACAACTTGTTGCTTTCTCTCTTGTTTGGTTTCTTAATATTTGGGTGTGACATGACAAGCATTAGGTATTGAGAATTTATTTATTTGGATTTCATCTTTGATTTTGTTCAAATTAATATAAGATAAGATAAAGATTTCATACTGTAAATTATTATGCATTTGGAAAGTATTGTAAATATTTACAGAAAGAAAAAGCATGATTTATGACTCTTTGATTCCCCCCAATTATCAATAATTGGGTCATCTTCATGACGTTAATAAGTACTTAAGCATGAGATATCAATATTTTCTTCATCTATTTAAAAGAAAAAAAATATTTGGTACCTAATTCAGAATCTAAAGCGAAATCGAGAAATTTAATTTCGAACCTTGAACTTTAGTTATTAAATAATAATTCTGTATTTTTGTGTTTTACATAAATTATTATTTATCATGCAATAAACGTGAGTTGCAAAAGTTAACAAATGAATTATAAATCAAATAGCAAATCCTTCATAAACAAATTAATTAAGTAAACTAAAAGATGTAATCTGGTGTACAAATTTTCCTAGTAACATAGAGGCTCAAAAATTTTAAGTTGTTGATAAAATTGGGTTGGAGAGGAGAGGGTAGATTTGGACTCAAGAGGCTCGTGGATGAAAGTAGTGTTTGTGTCATATTCATGATCTCAACTTCCATGTCACCCTAAAGGTAGCCCCCTCGAAGATGATATTTGTTTAGGATAAATTTTACTCAAAGACTGGATGAGATGGAGGAAACCTATGCAATTAAAGCACTTCAAACCAAAAGAAACCCTCATTAATTTAGACACTGTACATTACACCTGAGATGACAAACCGATTTGATTGGCACAAACCAGTCACAGTCTAAGCACGCACATAACGTTAAGAGTTTCACTGTTATGCTTTTATATTTATCTACCCACCTATTTAATCAAACAGGGATAAAATGTTTTAATACGATGTATCAAGAATATTTGTGAAATACCATGTTGAATTATATGATATGAGATGATGTTTTTGGATGATGGCGACACATTTCAAACCATTTGAAATTAGGTTTCCATGTCACATTCTTGATAGCATTGTTAATGTTCGTATGACTCAGAATTCTGACTCTTTTTTGGAGGCTTATCACTCATGACTAATATACTCAAAGAAAAATCTTCATACTACAATTTTGTGTACAGTTCCTTGAGGTGGACTGAACTTAGTCATGGCCGTCTGATTCATGTGTGGGTTTGTTTAGTTGATCAATAATTGGTTTGAATTGTTGTTTGAGACTTTGGCACAGTCATGGTAAGATATATGTTGCTTAGCAGCCAGTGCTCCACCACAGACATGGCTGCGGCGCCTGCTTTAATTGCAAGCCATTGTCCGAAAACAGTTGCGCCAGTTAAGTTAATGTGAACTGACGAAGAGAATTTTTTTTCTTATATTCTTTAACCAAGGAAGTATGGTTGCGGATGATATTGCAGAGGGGTATGTTGACGGTGGGACGGTGGACAGTCCATCCAAGATTGACACTTCTCCAATATCTCCAATGCTTGTACTTTTCACATGGTCACAAAATGCCAGATATGTCAACTTGTCTTCTTCACAATCTTTTAATTATTTTTTAATTACACCTCCAATTCTCTTTTTCCAATTTTCTAATTTTTTTCCTCAATGATTATAGCTACCTATGGCTTCATTAACCTCTCAAATCTACTACACGTTTGATCATTTTTACCTTTCTTAAAGAGTGATCTTCGAACTAATATAGGTCGAAACCCATCCTTCCCTTTTTGCCTATCAAATCCATAAATACAAAAAAATTGCTGAATTAAGGGAGTCTCTTAGCAAACAGCACAGAGACAACAGGTGGTATAATGGCTCTTGTGCTAATAAAAACGCTTTTCAAAAAAATAAGCAAGTCGCACGCTATATTCGTAACAGACGTTGCCTAAAGCAAAAGGATTGCTAGTTTTCGTCCCATCAAATTAGTGATCACATGGGTATACATTTTCCAATTTTGAATAATATGCTGCAAGCTGACTCACAAACCCACGCAGTCCACATAGTAGCAGCGTTGGTTTTGTAAGAATAGATAGATAGATGGGAGCATTTGTTGTTACTTTTAAAATCCCAAACTACATATAAACATGGAAAAGTCATATCCAGCCGGACCACTTTCGAGATCACATGAAAAAAATGCCAAGATTTTGAGGTATACCAGTTGGAGTTGGAGACGCTTTTGGCCCATGTAGTCAATGCTTCTAAACAAACTCAACAGCAGTAACTTCCTTGCACTTTCTCTTTTTGTTTTTCCCTTGTCAAGTTTTACAAGATAAAGCTCAATTAACGCACATGTTCAACTGGATGTCTTAGTTTTTGGACCACAAGAAAGAACTTCTGTACTATATACTATTATTTATATTTTTTGAATTATGCAAATTTGTATGGTAGGTGAAGGAACTGTCACGGGGGGTCGTTGGGATATGTATATTATATCAATTCATTTGATCATAATTCCAAAATGAGATATGGCTTAAAACTTAGGGTTGCCAAATACTTCGAAATCAGAAGGATGGATAGAAAAACAGCTGGCACCGCCAATTAATGTTTAGTGCATCTGAAACATTTTCTTGTTTCTCATAAGAAAAGTTCATGTTTCACTAATATTTTAATTTCTTTTTTTTTTTAATATTATACTATATCTCTGTCATAGGTAATATGCTTGGGATGGGAGTAAAGGTGAGTATGGGCCAGATTGGGTTGGTTTTATACTAAATTTGGAATTTATTCTCATAAAGAAAAATAAAAAGGTATGCTGAACGGGAAAGAGAGATTGGATTTATTCAGCAATAGTTTACTTTTTTAATACAAAACCATTCCATGACTATAATCTTTTCAAAATAAAAGAGATGTTAAAAAGATTGAAATTTAGTCCACAAATATAAGGCATAGGCATGGTTTCAACATAAGATATCTCACAAAGTCGTAACCATAGATTAAGTGAGATTATATAAAATAAAGTTATTGATCCCAGCTTGTCAAAAATGGAAACCACATCCTGAAAAAAATCGAGGTCAAAAAACATTTGAGATCACTCAAATAGGGCATGTAACGAAACATGTCTAGATCTACCAAATCGTACCCACTATTTTAAATGATCGACAAGGTGTTAGACTCGACAATAATTCTCCAATTAATAAAGAAAAAAGAGAATTTCCATCCTCTCTTTCCCAACAATTAAAGATTTTAATTCTTTAAAAGTATTGAATTTGCTTGTATACTAATGCAAACAATTGATCACCTTTTTTCTTACCCATCAACCTTCACAACAATTAGAGATAGAACTGTGAAGCTAGGGTACAAAACGAGAGGAGAAAGAGTTGTGGGGAAAAAAAGGATGTTATTTTGATTATTGGGAATGATTGCAAAGGTAGATAAATACATACTTTGGGTGGAAAAATTAATTAAGTAAAGAGTGAGAGAAGGGAAAATTTAGGCAAATCATCAGCAATGTAGGATCATTATCAGTAATGGAGGATTACATATAAAATTACATTATAAAAAATTAAATTCGCATATAACCCTTTAACTATATCTTTAAATTAAAGCATTTTCCATAATTATAAATCAAGGTTACATAGATTATGGATTGTTTCCTTGGTGCTAATAAGGTTATTGATTGTATAAGAAAAGACAAGTTGGGAGGTTTAATTTTTGAAGTTGATTTTGAAAAGAACAAATTAATGACAGTGTAGATGGGATTTTCTTGAGTCAGTTATGTCTAAGATGATATTTGGAAAGAAATGGTGTGGATGGTTTAGGACATGTTTAGTCTCAACATTTGTCTTAGTGCTTATTAATGGTTCTCCTACTAGACAATTTAAAATGAAAAGAGGTCTTAGATGAGGTTGTCCTTTGTTTCCATTTTTGTTCAATTTAGTTGTGGAGACTTTTACTGTTCTCAAGAATAAACCCATATCAATAGGATTATGAAAGGAGTGAATCTTGGATATGATGGTCTTGTAGTATATCCCACTTACAATTAGATCTGACAATTCGTGTTTTCGTGTCTTAAACGTGTCAGACACGTTTAGACACGAAACACGTTAAGGTTAAATACGAACACGACATGTTTAATATTCGTATTTTAAATTTAAAACACGTACACGTATACGTTTAATACACGTGTAACACGACACGACACGATTAACACGTTTTACACGTTTATTAAACGTGTCAATATACGACACGATAAGATTAATAATACGTTTAACACGATTAACACATTTAACACGATTAAATAAAAATATTTATAATTAAATATAATTTTATTATTTAAATTTAAAATCTATACTTATAAAAATAATTATAGCAAAATAATAATAATAATAACATCAAATATAATAAAATTTAATATAAATAACATACATAAAATTCATTATCATATATAAGGTTAAATACACATCAAATAATTATTAAAAATTATTTATATAAGGTTAAAATAGTTTTTAACTATTAATGTTTAATAGGTTAATAAACGTGTCATGTATACACGTTTAAACACGATAACATGATTAAGTAAACATGTTTAAACACGTTTTAAACGTGTTTGTCGTGTCTGACACGTTAAGACACGAAAATTTTCGTGTCTTAACGTGTCAGACACGATTAGATATAAAACACGTTAAGGGTAAACCCAAAACCTGTTTAACCCGTATTTTCTCGTATCGTGTCCAAAATTATCAGGTCTACTTACAATATGTTGATGATACAATTATACAAAATTGTCGTATTATGTTGTTGAAGTTCAAAAATGTTGTTGTGTGGAAATGTACTCCTTATAATTTCAAGTTCAACTTTGACGATTCATCGAAGGGTAACACAATGGATATGTGAATTTGCATAGTGCTTCACAATGAGGTTGGTTATATCAAACTCATTTTTTTTCTAAATTCATTGACTATGCTAATTCAATCATTGCCAAACTCATTGTTATTAGAGAGATTTTCGTTATCTTTATCACTAAGTAGGTTAATTTTCACCGTTTATTGATTGAAAGTGATTCATTAAATACAATTAACTTGACTGGGTGTCTTTTGGAGATTGAAAAATTTTATCTTGCACATTAAATCTTTAAAATCTAATTGAACAGTTGAAAAATACAATACATTCTCCGAGCTATAAATGAATTAACTAATGAAGTTCTCAAGGATGACGTTCTCCGTCAACATAAGTTGTTGGTGGTGATTAATTAGATTGTTGGTATATATATATATTGCAATTTGTTTGTAATTATTTTGTTCTCATTATGTACTGTTTTGCTCTTATATTTATTAATAAAGAATTATATAGAGATGTCAATTGGTACTTTATAGTCAGATACCCCGCATTATCCAATCAAATTAAATAAGCTTAGAGTACTTTATCGTCAAATTTGGAAAGTGGTCTTAGAATATCCACTAGCTGAAGCTGATTATAAATAATAATTTTTAATATTAAAATTTTAGTTTTGTAAGTATTTTTTTTGTTTATAAATTTCTTATAAATGCTATGCTTACTAAAAATCATTTTTTGTTGTAAATATGATTTAAACTTTAATTTATTTTTAATAAAATAACTTTAATTTATTAATTTAATTTTCAGTAAAAATATACATAAAAAATTATTTTAAATTTCTTTTAAACGGGTATTTAACGAATAGTGTCTAGGACGGGGTAGGGATAGTAATTCCAAAATTTAATAAGTTATTTGTAAAATTTGAGTACCCTATTAAATAAGATATTTCAAAAATAATAGATATCTTATCATCGACATTTCTAAAATCATATGCTTTTAAAAAAAAATTCATAATTATTTATATAAACTACTTAATTACATGATCGAATCATGGAATTTCAATAAACTGTTAAAGTGGAAGCTTTCATAATTAATTGCTTTTACTAAAAGTATTATTATTGTTATCATATTTAACATGATTATCATTGTATAATTATGCATTGGCGGTCCCCCCACAAACTTTGCTTTGTACGAGAATTACGTGAGGTTAATCAGTTAAGAAGAGAAAGAAAGAGTCAGATTATTAATGGTAGCACAATCACGTGGTATGACTTAAAAAGTATGACGTGGATCACATTGACTTCTTGCTCAGTTATGGATTGGATCATTAAGAACAAAAAAGTTAAAAAAGAAAAAAGGTTTACAATATTGTTAAATATTCGACATTATGCATTTTTGAAAGTGTTACAAAGTAATAGCCGTTGGGCCAATTGTATAGAAGTATTAAATTCAAAGTTGGAATAATTAATATGAGTGATAGCATGTGCCTATCTAATTCAAAGAGAAAGGAGGTCAAGTTGGAATTATAAGTTTGAGTTATAACTTTTTGGTATAATATTTAAAAAGATTTTTGAATTATTTTAAAAAAATTAAATAAACTTTTATTCTTTTATTCCGTTCAGTCAAATTTTTATATTTTTATTTTGAGTCAATTGGGTTTTTATAATTAATGGTTGACTATCTATTGTTAGTCAAAATTGTCACTTACTATTTTTTTACCATATAATGTTGACATGGCACGTTTAACATGTTACAATGGATGATGACATGGTATGATGATGTAGAATTACAATATAGTTATGTGACATTTTTATCTTCCCTGACAGCACCATTTGAATATAAAATAATAAGTGATGTTTTGACTAATGCAGTTAATTAACTCTTAATCATAAGACGTATTTGATTCAAAATAAAAGTATAGAAACTTGATTGAATATAATAAAAAAAAGCATTTATTTGAATTTTTAAAAAAATTTAAGAATTTTTCAAATATTATGCTTTTTTTAATCATAATGCTTTTCTTTAGTGTCCAAAAAGTTTGAGTATAATTTTTAAATGTATTTGATTTTTTTTTTAATTCCAAATTGTCTTTCTTAAATCAGTACCAAAGGTAAAAGATGCATTTGGTTTGGAATTTTGTTTTTCTTAAGATTCTTAATGGTATTGAAGAAAACACATTATTATTCATATTTCTTGAACAACTTTCATCACTCTAGTTCGAAATTGCATTTCCCTAAGATTATTTGGTATTAATTAAAGATTTTCATATGATTCAATCTAAAATTTTCACAAAGAAAATGTTATTTTCGATGCCAAACTACTTCACCCTAGTTGAAGAGTTCATTTTATCTATGTGCTTTAATCATAAATTTGATGAGTATATTTCAATATAAATGTGTACACAAAATATTATTGTGTACTGTCCCCACTCCCCAATTATGTAATTCCCATTCCTTTTTTTTTAATTACAAATTTTAATTCCTTCTTTTGTAAGTATAAAACAATATTCAAACTTATTGATAAATTCATAAAAAATTAACAACTAGAGGTAAACAATGAAACATTCATGATAAGAAGGAAGGAATAATCAAGTCCACTAACCATTTTTCCTTGATTCCAAAAGGTAAATAAATATAGAAATCTATAAGATCATTTTTGTCAAGTCTGATTAATGAGTTTTGAGACTTTGAAGTCTATTTATGAAAACTTTTTTATTAGTTAAAATTAATACAAATTTATGTATCTTATTCGAACTATTGAAACCGTTATATTTTCAACCAAGATAGTACTTTTGATTAAAAAATAATTAAAAGTTTATAAAATTGATCAGTAACCCTTTTTTTCGATTTTAGTTTTGCTTCAATATTCCTTATTAAATTAAAATTATTTTACTGAATATATATGTTTTAGTCAAAATTTGAGGAACAAAAATTTGTCATCAGCTAAGACAAGATTACTCCATTGGTTCCCTGGTGGGTCATAATATGAAATGGAATATAATTATTAAATTCTAGAAAAGAATTTCATGAACCTAAAATGTAAAAAAAAAAAAAAAACAAATGAAAGCAACAATTCATCCTAAAACTCCCTCATCAAACCAAAAAAGAAAAACTGGATTATACCAAATCTGAAAATTTCTCATGCTTTAAAGATCGCTTAGAAACAAGAATAAGTGTTTTTTCACAAGGTAACTTCTATCATTAACCCAATATTTTTAGTCATGAATTTCGTGGAATCTATCCTCACCACCCATCGCTATCCCAAGTATAGGATTCCTTTCCTTTTTATTTCAATTAGGAAAATTAAAAAGGGTCAAGGATTTAAACTTGAATCAATTATTGAAACGCTTGTGGTTGACAATGGGTTGAGGTCGATTCAAATTTTGAGTCACAACAACCGGTCAAATTATTTCATTTAACCTTATCGGATTCCTTATTATATATGATTGAATGAATTCATCTCCATAATTATATATATATATATATATATATATTCATAACGGAAATCGAAGTTATATATAGACCTAGGGCAAGCAAATTTGGCAGGTTGCACTGTCAATCAAGGTTAAAATTAAATAGTTTGATTAATTATCACCCAAAACAAAGAATTGATAGATCCTTGTCAATTGTTAATCACAAGTAGTTGATGTGTGCCATATTCCAAGTACAATAATTCTTATGATTAAAGCAAATTAAGTACTAGTAAATGTTTGTCAACCCCTTCATATTATTATGATTTGTGACTAATCAGCTATATTATTTGGGTATCTATTTTCTTGATAAGATTATTACATTTACATTACAATATTTTGGAGCATTTACATTACAATTAGCATATTAATATATATTACATAACTACGCCAAACTAAATACCATGAAAAAATAAAAAAAAAATCAAACAAATAAACCAACAACTATTCTCTTAAAAATTTAAACATTGTGCAATTTTATATATAATTGGATCGAAAGAAAAAGAAAGGGTTATTATTTTATATAAATTGGTTATGAAATTTCTAAATTTCACGATTAAATTGATATAAAATTCTCATATATCTATTTAATAATTTATTTATTTTTATAAATAAACTGTCATGGAACACATTTCAAAATTTTGCCAGCTTATATAAGATAAAAAAAAAACCTGATAAACTACCCATTGGAATTTCTGAGTCCAATTTTTCAAAGTATTTATGAAATTTCTAAAATAGAGCATTCTAGCTACATATAACAAGGTCCATCTCAACTATTTTCAATTGATTTTAAGATGCATACTCATGTCAAAAGTTTAACATGATATCCCGTGAATTTTCCCCTCCATGATAAGTTTGTCATGCCTGCGATGCTATCCAGGCCACACGATGGTTCATTATCCCTGCACTTGAAGAATATTATTAGACTGGTGATTAAATAAAACACATATCAATTAAATTATAAATATAATATTTAAACACATAAATATAATAAAAATTATGTCACCTATTGCGAATTAGTCTGTGCCCGAATCAGCCTAGCTAGAGAAAGTTGACTTGTTACCAGCAGCCAAATGGATAAAACTTTGGCTGCCTCAAATGGATAAAATCTTTTCCACCTCAAGTCCAACGTGCACCACAAACGGCATGGGGTGGTGGGTGAGGCTTGATAGACAGCATTGAAATTCTACTTTAAAAAAATCAGCGAAATTATAGGCGGCCCCTTCGGCAGTAAAATCTGTAATGGAGCTGAATCATTGACTACTTCTTCTTTTGATTGGGCAAATGAGAGAAATTAAAGAGAGTGGTTGAGGGGTTTAATGTGAAAGGAATATGTGATTGAGTGCCTTGACTGGACTTCAGATAAAGGAAAAAATTTATGCCCTTTCTTACATTCATTAAACACTACTAACCAAAAGGAACCAATCAGTGGGTATTTGGTAATTGGTGTTTTAACTTTGAACATAAGACTTTGCATAGGATAAATACAACAGGAATGTAACCATGCATCTATGTGATTGATTGATGCCTTGGGCTTTGTTTGGTTTTAATTGCCAAATGAAACCTATACAAACAAACTACTTTCGTTTTCAAATCATAACATATATAAACATGTTCCCACACGTATTCTAGAAAACTAAAAGTAGGATTCTTGAATTCTTAAAAACCACACACATCCTTTTAAAAAAAAAAAATTTAAGTAATTTCATTGATGGAGGGAGGAACGCTTTGGTGAGGCCTATATTCAACATAGGACTCACCCCAACATTCATTCTTCAAAAACTGTACATTTGGTATCCTCTGTCTTGAGAGTTTTCTAACATTAGAATTTTCCCTATTATACACATCCCTATGTTTGAAGGCTGGTTGGTTTAGTTTTATCGTCTGTTTGATATGACTTTTTTTAATTTAAAATTTATTAAGAAGTTTTCATAAAAAATAATAATTATTAAAATTAAATTAAAATTATTTAATAAGTTATTTAATAAAATAAATTATATAAATTTTAATTTTGATTAAAATGACTATAAAAGATATTCATATTATCTTCAAGCACCTAATAAATTAAAACAGAACAAGTTTGCTGTAAATTTTGCTAATTTTTTGCTTGATTTTTTTTTTCCTAGTATTCTTTATAAAGAGATAGAAGAGAGGGAGATTAAGGGTGATTTGCATAAAAAAAAAAGGAGAAAGAGATTGATTGAGAATGGAATATTTCTTGAATAGAGAGTGCATGTGTTTAAAAGAAGAGGAGAGAAAGCTCTCTCTTAAGCTTGTCTTTAAATTTTTTTAATATTTTATTTTTTTAAAAAAAATTATAATTTTTATTTGATTTGATCTTTATTTTTAAGAAGTAAATAAATTGAAAAAAAAAAGACTAAATCAAACAAGAAGTTAGAAGTTTTTGAGATCCACCTGAACAAGCAATTAAGTGAAGTAGAGTGATTGGGTGGAGTGGGGTCCTTTGTTTTAAAGCAATGGAAAAGGACTCGTACTCTCTTGTGCCGTGCGAAAGGTGAATGATGCATAACGTGGGCGAGAGACACAACTCCCTGTCTCTCCGTCCTAACTCTCAAACATCAACGTACTCAGTGGGCCACACCCTAAAATCAATGGCTCCTCACTCATGAGTTCTCTAATTGAATATTGCTTCGAAGGTACCCCAAATGCCAATGAGACCTTGTCTCGATGGCCATGAAGAGGACCTACAATCTTTAGGATCCAAGTCCAAATTCTATTATATATAGATTTCTAGCTTTATACTAATTTATTTAGTTAATTTATTTGCTTAAAGAGAATGGACATTGGCACCCCCCCCCCCCCCCAAAAAAAAAGGGCTTAAGCTTTGCCATTGGCGTCAAACTAAAGGGTTTTTGTTTTCTCCTTTCTCTTTTCATTCTTGTATTCTTCTTTTTTCTCCTATTTGAATGCCAACATTACCATCACGTTCCCCTTGCATTTGTTACAATCCCTCTAACATTCAAACGTTAGGATAGTTTGGCAACTCTTGGCTTCAACAAGTTAAGATGACAATTGAATGATGTCGAACATCTGTTCATTAATATTAACGGTACAACTGTCGGCAACTGAAATTATTGTTCCATTTTCATAAGCTTAAGCTACATTCCCACCCATGAAATTTGATTCAAATATTAATTTTATCGAAAGCGAATTTACATGTCTTCTGGTAAGATATTAATTGTTGGTTCGTGCGTGAACCATTCATCAAGATAACCAATGAATTTATTCTTGTAACGCAAGGAATCTCTCGTGGTCATACATATTTTTCACCAAAGAAGAGGGAAACAGTTAGAAAGACACAGTTGTTTGTCTTTGAAATAAACCCATGACCTAAAAATTTAATGACATTTAAATCTGAGTCAAAAGTTTAGACATGTGATAAAAAGGTAAAAGTATTGCTTCAGCTGCACTGATATTCCTTTCATATAATATTAAATTATGGTTTAAAAAAGTGTTAAGTACTTGTCAAGGTCATGCAGTATCATCATTGTTATATCTGAGACAAGTCAAGACCCCCTTAAGATCATTGGAAAGAGCAAATATTAACTAACTTTTTAGTGACAGTATAGTGCATTTACAAGAAGAGAGGCGGTGTTTTTTTACCAACGAATTGTTTTTGTATTTTTACCACAAAACTTCTTTTGTGATGACTACTGAACAGTAGGCCTAGGCCGGGCACGTGTTGAAAATGTTGGAACCAAATCGAATAAATATCTCTGCCACTGCTGCTGCCGCTTGCAGTGTTAGGTTAGCTCTTTGCTGTGAAAGGTCACCCCCCATCTCATGAACGTGTTGAAATTTAGCTTCCAATAGGATCACATCGATGTCACGTGCAGTTTTGAATAAAGGAATGGCCAAGATTTTTGATTGGACGTGACAAATGGGTAAGATCCCAATTTTTAACCCTTTGGTAAAAACTGGATATAGGATAATTGAATTTATTGCTGTGAGTGATGACCTAACCATTTTGTGTTTGTAGTTTGTGGGTCTGAAATTGGTGGCAGGGGCTTGTTCAGTTATTGACTCATTTCGGCCGAAAGGCAGGCTAGAACCCCTTTTTTGTCTGGGTTAGAACAGCCGGTGTCAATTAACTCATTGGGCTCAGCGCCTACTGACAAGCTCAGATAGGCTGATTGGGCCCGGGCTCGAGGCTCAAATCTTCTCTGCACATTCTAGCGGTCCGATTTGGAGTTGTGCTGTCAAATTGTAAACTAGTGATCAACTCATCCATAATTTCCTTTAAACTTTTTCATGTGAACTGACATTGCCCTGCAACGAACAAAGAAAATGAAGAAATGGGAAAACGCGAAAGCTTGGGAAATTTCTAGGGACGACAATGGGGCGGGGATCCCTTCATCTGGCCCGGGCCCGGCCTAGACAACCAAGACCCCTGGCCACCGGGCACCGGCCTCCACCGCGGATGTTAAACTCTTATTTTCCTTGTCTTAATGAATATTTCTAAAATTCATATTCGCTTCGTCCATCAGGATCACTTTAATTAAATTATTAACAAAAGGAATAATGTTTAATTTTTTTGTTCAAATCTTACATGTCAATTTACATAATAATATACAACTATCATAATTTTAAATAGAAAAAAAATGTTGATACAAATTTTAATATGCCAAACTTAATATAATTTTCAAAGATCTTATATAATATAATAAAAATAATCCTAATCAGTTTCAACTTTTCAAATTTCAACATAAATATTTAAGTTTTATTAATTAAAAAATCTCAAAATATGTACATATAATATATAAAAAATAAATAATAGTATTAGCAAGGCGAGGCGAGACTGGACATCCATATTTTCCAAAAAAGCAAAAACCACTCCTCCATAAAGTGGCTCAAGTTTTGCCATCCCTGAAAATTTCCAATCACTTATAATTAAAAAATCTCAGAAAAATGCTTTAATTTAGAAACATTTCGTTTGTTTCAACTTGACCATAAAATTTCCAATTTCCAAAATGGCACCATGTAATTGGTAAATCCTCTGCCCCCAATGACCCTTGCCATTGTGAAAGCTTAACTTGTAATCTCTTCAGAAAATCTGCAAATGGGAATGGCCTTTAAATAAAGCAATGACTGCTTATTCAAGTACAAGAACCACCACATTTCATGGGTGCAGAACAATTCAAAGCAAAAATTTTTCTTGGTTCCACTTTTCAGGGTGGAAACAGAAAGGGCTTACGGTTCTTTGCAGCACTCAACCATTCATCTAATGTTCGCTATTGATGATCCAGGAACATTACACATTAACTGTGGTAACAACTAAATATTTTTATTTATAAATATGAAGAGGCACTAAATGGTAACAAACAATCAATAAATTGAATAATGGTCCTATAAAGAGAAAACTAGTTAGCAACCAAAGTTCGAATCTAATCTTGATGTGACTAATGTATTTTGACCTATATCTATATAACCCAAGGCACCAGTAAGATGATGAGAAATTGCTTGGGTTAATAGAATGTTCATGATAGTAATATAAACAAAAGAATGCAAAATTCTCTCCACTCTAGTTTGTTGGATGGGAAATAGAAATCAAGTATCGATCTGAACAGGTCAAGTTTTGAGTTTGGGCGATGGAAGACTGACCAGATTAAATGCCATATATATATTAGACCTGCGCCTGATCTTCAAAGCAAGTATTCTATGCGTATGGAGATTGTTGTTTGGATGACAAATTGCCCCAAGAATTCATCAACCATGCCAAAATTAAAAATGCTCTTCATATGCAGATGGAGGAAAGCCCAGAATGGAACAATTTTAAGCCCTTTCACTTCTCCTCTTCTATCTCAATGACTTCCTTTTCATTGTTATTGCTCTCTCCGTTGCTTTGCATTTCAAGTAACTTCTGTTGTTCCTCCTCTCTCTCCTGGGCTGTAGCTTCATTCACGGCTTTGGGCGTATTGCTTGTAGACTGCTGATACATGACCCCACCTATCATACAGATCAAGAGCCCTACTGTCCCCACAAAAGTGGAATGCTTGTCCCAAATAACCAAATTAATCACAACTGTCAATAGCTTGTTAACTATGCCAAGAACAGTGAACCCTGTAGCAGAAATTGCCCTTCGGCAAGAGAACCCAAAGAAGGAGATGGCCAACCCAAATAAACATGATAAACCCACAGGCAAAATCACTTGAAAAGAGTACCAGTCAGACTCATCTGAGATTTCGTGCTTTATTTTCTTCAACTCCCCCATTATAAGTAGCTCAAGCGGAAACAGTAGGAGAGCCTCAAGATTATTGTACAGCACAAGACCCCAGGTATTTAGACCAATAGTCATTACCACATGCTTTATGTAAACAAAATCTATGGACATGCTTACCAGGTATGCAACAGCCCAAGTATAGGCGGTTAATGTGAACTGGTAATCAGTAAGAACATAAAGCACACTGCCACCAAAAATGGTGGCCAATGAGATCCATGTCTTCATTGAAGGCCATGGCTGGTGCAAGAAAAGGGTCTCTCCTATTGCAACAAACATAGGAACCACTGAACGGAAGACAACGAAAGTGTCTACATTAGCATGTAGGAGGAGCTCACTGTTGGTGAAGAGAGAGAGGTAAAATATAATGGCTGCAGGTAAGAACCGCCACATGGTCAGAAGGTCCAGCGGATCATGCTCTATGACCTTGAGCCGTCCACAGAGGAATACACCAGCTGCACTTGTCAGGTACTGTAAAGCAGTTAGTGCCCCTGGATAAGGAAATTTCATAACAGCCCATTTATTGATGATGGAGAGAAGAGAAGCTGAAATGCAGTATCCTGCTGCTATTCCGTAGACAGATACTTGCTTGAGTAAACTACTATACCATGTTACTTGGGCTTCGCTGGAGAGAGCAGGGGCTTCAGGACCATTGACTACAGGACTCTCCACATCCTTAGACATCTAAAAAAGAACATACACAATGTTATTACCAGGTCTAGCTAGTAGCAAGTGTGTATTGTGTGCACATGTGTGTGCCTGGCCTCTATTTATATATTCCCACCCCATCTTTTGCCAATTGAACCTGCTGCAGAGGCAGGAAGAAAACTTTTCATTCAACATTTAAAAGTTGACTACAGTTATGCGAAAGCAAAATTTAAAATAATTTAGCCAGTACATGCTATTGCAATCACCATCTGGATGCAAAATTAAGGCACATAAAATGTGATATTTCTCTCCGGCTGAGGTGCACATCAAAAGAAATAAAATATTAGTTTTATTTTATAAGGAAGCCCTGGAGTAGAAAGAGAATATATCACCACATTTAGCAACCATTTGTTTTCTAAAAATAACCAAACAAATCCGTTGTTTAATAAAATAAATCCACAAAACATTATTTAGATTAAATACAGAAGGGACTGTTATCCAGTGCAATAGTAGAAGTCTTGGGCTGACAAGAGCAGCAGCACAAGTTCAAGTTATGGGAGCCACTATTCAATGCAAAAAAGCTACATATTTCGAGACAAACATGGTTAATTGTCCTCCTTATGGTTAATTTGATTATCATTGAGAATATAAATGAATCAAATATCAAGATACAAGATAGATATGTATCAAATTTTGAAACAGGCACTAAAAAATTGATAATGATCTAATTTTAGCTGAATTTTTAGACTTAAAGTTCAAGATAAAAGGCCAGAACCCAAGAAAATGCCAACCCTGAAGCAAACCAAGCTCTCCAAGTAAATTGATCAGAAAGAGCTCTCAACTGATTCACGGCTGTATTCAGAAACAACAAATAGGACACCCAATTTAAATGGGGTATTGCAATGTTGAATTTCAACCAACCCTCTAGCTAGTATGATTTCAAACACATAATATATAACACCAATAGAAATAATAACTAGTATGTTGAATTTCAACCCTCCTTTGTAAATACCAATAGAAATAGTAACAGGAACATATAAATTCCTCATAACAAAAGCAAAGTACCTTACAGCAATATAACTACAAACATACTTTATCGCCAAAGTAGCATAAACAGTAACTAGAACATCCTCAAAATTGCATAAAATAGTAGCAACACTAGTTCAACAAATAATGTTGCTATGTCAATGGTTAACCAAAGTTTGATCTGTCAAAAAAGATATGCTCTTATCAAAAACCATTTTGTAATATTTTATGTACCTGGAAGTAGAAGAGCAGCAAATGACCAACAAGATAAATCACCACTAATGTCAAAGATTGCAGCCCAATCCTCCTCTAAAATGCTGCAATGAAGAAAATATAGAAGATGTAAATCTCTTGGCTGAAAACAAAATCACCAGATACCATGCTAGGCCAAACATTCATAGCACAAGTTTCCAAGGAGAATGACAGGCATGCCTACTTTGGACTAATAAAGTTCAAATCATATGAGAGAACACACACCATTCTTAATGTTGGATTAAGCATCAAAATACATTTCTATGATTGCAATGTCCGTTGTATGGTGTTATTTATGGTAAGAACAAATAATTTTTAATGTGTATGGCTTGGGTCATTCAAAAAGCATGTTATCTTATACAAACCTACCTCCCCTCTAAGAGCTCAATGCTAAAAAAACATACTACACATATACCTCTCTATGAGGCCAATTATAACTTTGGTAAGCATAAGCAACAAAGAAGCACGCGTTCTACAACCTTGTCAACGGATATCCAAAACCAAACAATCAAACCTTGTCCATGAAAAATTCACCACTTGACCAAAGTTCACGATATGTATACAATCCTAACACAAAAGGGTATTTCCCAGAAGGAAAAAAGAATGCACCAATAAAATGTGGGTCTACAGAAAACAGTAAGAAATTCTTGGGTTTTTCCTAGCGTTTTTCCTCAAAAGGAAGCAAATCTGAGAGTAAAAAGACAGCAACTTTGCTTAAGATTATGTAACTGGATGGGCGATAGCCCTGGACAATATAAATACCAAAAGCCCCACAAAATAAAGACAAAGAAAGAACAAAACCCAGATGGAAAACTGCAAATTTAGAACAAGATTTGAAGTAAAAACAAAAGAGAAATAAGCCCATGCAATGCGTAAATGAAAAGGAAATAAAAGCCATTTTCAGATCAGTTGAACAAAGAAATAAAATAGGAAATAGAAATTTTAGAAAAAAAAAAAGACAACGTTTACCTGGGGAGATCAGGAAATCTTCAATTCCTTTGTGAGTAGATCTTGAAGTGGCGTTTTAACAGTGAGCTGCTGCTTGCTACTTGCTACTTGCTACTTGCACTAACTAGTTTTTTGCTTCGGTTTTCTCGCTTTACTCGTTTTCCTGCCTTTTGGGCAATTATTAGTATATTTGGGAAAGGTTTAGTAAATTAATTAAAAGATTTGGGCCAACCCAAGACCTGATCATTTGGTCCAATATTTATTTAGCTGTTTTTTTTATAAAATACTCTTATCACTGCTAACTTTTACTTATAATTACACATAAATTTATTAATTTACAAAATAAATATTAGATCTGAAATTTTGAATACGACACGAAAAGATACGGGTTAAACAAGTTTTTGATTTATCTTAACGTGTTTCGTATTTAATTGTGTTTGACATGTTAAGATATGAAAATTTTTGTGTTTGAGCGTGTCAAACACGACAAACACGTTTAAATACGTTTATCTAATGGTATTATTGTGTTTAATCGTGTTATCGTGTTTAAACGTGTATACGTGACACATTTATTAACCTATTAAAAATTAATTGTTAAAAACTATTTTAGCCTTATATAAATAATTTTAAATAACTATTTTAATTTTTTTTTAATTTTATAAAAGATATAATGTAATTATACATGCTCAATCTTAATTTTTAACTTTTGGTAATTATTTGATGTTATTATTATTTTTGTTTTATTATAATTATTTTTATAATTATAGATTTTAAATTTAAATAATAAAATTATATTTAATTGTAAATATTTTTATTTAATCATGTTAAACGTGTTATTAATCGTGTCGTATCGTATATTGACATGTTTAATAAATATGTTAATTGTGTCGTGTCGTGTTACACGTGTATTAAACGTATACATGTATATGTTTTAAATTTAAGACACGAATATTAAACGTATAGTGTTCGTGTTTAGCCTTAACGTGTTTCGTGTCTAATCATGTTTAACACGTTTACGACACGTTAACACGAATTGTCAGGTCTAATAAATATTATATTTTTAAATAATTAAATAATATTAAAATTTACATTAAAATATCTATTATTTTTTAATTTTTTATCGATTAATGATCAGATTTGATTCACATCTGGTCAAATTTCTCAGGAAGCACCAAATCTGTGCTGTTTGATAACACTGGTGCTCGTGAGGAGCACCATTCATATGTTCTCAGGGAGCACAGATCTGGTGCTCCTTCCAAGGGCATAGGGAGATCGAATACCAACCAGATTTGGATTTTTTTTCAAAAGAAAAAAAATAAAAAAAATAATTTATATAATATGATAATTTTTAAAATTACTACATCATCAAACTAATGAAAATATTAATAGTGGACTAACGATTGGATTTATGTATTTAACATAAAATATTCTTTTGAGGTGAAATGTCTATTTTAAAAAATAATAGATTCACAAAAAATTATGATTAAAAATTAAAAGTGAATGTATTTTTTTTATTTTTTATTAATATAATACTTTAACCAAATTCATGCTACTTTTATACGACTTAAAATTAGTCGATCAGAGTAGCTATTGCTGGTAGTTCTAAAGTTTGATATCAAAGTATTTGAGTCATTTTAAATTTCATGACTTACAAATGATAGGAGTATACAGTAAAAATCAACGGTTAAGTTTATTAGGATTTTGTTAATGAAAGAAGTAAATATTCAAATATTAAAATAAAATAAAACAAATGTTTTCACATATTTTATATTTAATTTACATTTTTTATAATATTGATATATTAAAATATAATATTAAAAAAGCTTTTTGAATTATTATAAAAAATTTAAATAAGTTTATTTTATTATATTTAATAAACTCATTTGTTTTTTATTATTGTTTTAAATGAATTTTTATGATTAATTATATTCAAAACTTTACATGGTAATGACATGACATATTGACGTGTCATATCATATGATGATGTAATACGTTGATATATTATCTAATATAAAATAACAAGTAGTGTTTTAATTAATAGTAATAAATAAATTTAAATATTTGATTCATTGATTAATGCATGATCTACTTGTCTAAAAAGTAGGATTTAAATTTCTTTTCTTCTAATTATAAAAAAAAAACTAATGGTAGTAAATCAATTGTTAATCATATGTATTTTTTTAACTTAAAATAAAAATATAAAACTTTGATTTAAAGTAATTAAAAATATATTTTAATTTTTTAAAATAATTCATAAACTTTTGAAAATATTATGTAATACAGTAACATAAAAATAAATGTTAAAAAGCAGACATAATTTTGAAAGAACAAAAAAAATTAACACTTAATTTAAAACTGAAGCAATAAGTATTAACAAAACTAAAGTGAAGTCGAAATGGCTTTTAATTATTTCGACTTTGCTCGTTTAATCCTTAATTAAACTCGATTTGATCTTAAACATATATATGAAATAAAAAAATTGCAATTTGAACTTGTATAGCAAAAAAATTTTGCGTAGTAGGCTACGTAGATTTGACACTTGAGCATGCTTGTTTAAGTTGAAGCTTAATTCAGCTGGAAATAACACTTTTTAAGCATATTATAATTTATTATAAAGCACTTTGAAAATGAATATACAAAAAAAAAAAACAATTAATTCAGCCTGTCACTCTGCTATTTAACGTTAGTGGTTCAGATTCAATCTTGACATGAGGTTGGGAGAATCAGCGCTTTGTGGCAAAGTAATCAATTCAGGAACAGCGACCGACTACAAACCATGACCCAGGAAGATCAAGACCAAGAACTTGGCAAGCTAGCCGTCCGGCTAGCCAACGCCGTCATTCTTCCCATGGTATTAAAATCAGCCCTAGAGCTGAACATCATCGACACAATCTCCGCCGCTGGTGACGGCACGTTTCTATCACCTTCCCAGATCGCGAGTGGCCTTCCCACCAAGAATCCTGAAGCGTCTGTGCTACTAGATAGAATGCTACGCCTGTTGGCTAGCTATTCCATTCTGAAGTGCTCGGTAAGAACAAAGGAAAGCGGAGAAGTTGAGAGACTCTACGGTGCAGGGCCCTTATGCAAGTTCCTTGTTAAGAATCAGGATGAAGGGTCTGTTGCTCCTCTGTTTTTGTTGCACCATGACAAAGTCTTCATGGAAAGCTGGTATTTTTCATAATCTTTGCCAATTTTTGTCTTAACAAAAATTTCGTTATCTTCAAAAATTCAAGTTTATTTATTGTTATATAAGGTCAAAGCAAAATTCTAAATATACTGATAACACCACTTAACAGTTAACACTTCCCTGTGTAAGGGTACTTCTAACAAACTGAAGCAAAAGTTAACTCAAATTAACTCTATCAACTGGGATTATAAAAGCTATGATAGACTCAAAGTAGATGTGAGATAACATCACTTAACATTTATGGGTTTTGATAACTTATTTTGTTTGATTTCAGGTACCATTTAAATGATGTTATACTAGAAGGAGGGATTCCTTTTAACAGGGCATATGGGATGACAGCATTTGAGTATCCAGGAACAGATCTAAGGTTCAACAGGGTATTTAACCAGGCTATGTCCAATCACACTACTTTGATCATGAGGAAGATTCTTGATGTTTACAAAGGGTTTGATGAGGTGGAAGTGTTGGTTGATGTTGGTGGTGGAATTGGAGTTGCTCTCAGTATCATTACTTCTAAGTATCCTCATATCAAGGCAATCAATTTTGATCTGCCTCATGTTTTGGCTGATGCACCAACTTATTCAGGTACCATGTCGCTCCCTTTTTACCCACTTGACTTGATCACTGTGAAATTTCTATAAAATGATGGGATAATTGGTAATCCAATTTGATTGCCCTGTTCATATCTCTTCACTGACTAATTTAAAGCGTTGTCTTAGCTGGCACATTTTTAATTGTTCTGTCTCTCTGCACATACCCCTAACACAAAGTACTTGAAACTGCAGAACAATGTCTGTTGCGTTTTAATTAAGTTCATTTAATTATGTATAGTCTAAAGGTTGACAGTAATCGAGTTCATGTCTTACTACTTTCTGCAAAAGGTGTAGAGCATGTTGGAGGAGATATGTTTGAAAGTGTTCCAAAAGGTGATGCCATTTTCATGAAGGTAAAGCTTTATTTCATATAGAAAACTAAATGGAGCACCTTTTTCTGTATATTTAGCTAGTTCAGTTGTATTTTTGGTCGTAATTGATAAATTTAGAAGGTTGAAAAAGCAGACTAACTAGCTATAAGACTATAGAAATGAGCTTAACTACATCCAAAGCAAATTTGTTTCCTTTTCTTAGTTTTATTTTCTGAACTCCCCATCAATATAACTCGAGGAAATCTACAACTGCAAGCGAATATCTACCATCATATTTCTTCGAAAGATTTGTTGGTAAGTTTTGCTATGTTGTTTGTTGATAAAACCTGTAGTGGATACTCCATGATTGGAGTGATGAGCATTGCTTGAAGCTTCTCAAGAACTGCTGGGAAGCTCTCCCTAATGGTGGCAAAGTAATCATTGTGGAATCAATCCTCCCTGAGGCTCCTGATAGCAGTGTTTCTTCCAACATTGTTTGTGAGCAAGATCTATTGATGTTAGCTCAAAACCCTGGGGGCAAAGAGAGAACCCGAAAAGAATATGAAGCCTTGGCTTTAAGAACCGGCTTCTCTGGCTGTGAAGTCATCTGCTGTGCTTATAACAGCTGGGTCATGGAGTTCCACAAAAGAGAAAATCTTTGATGTTCTGTTCAAAACTTCAATTCTGGTACTTCAAAATGTGTTGTTCTATTGCTATATGTATTTGCATCTCATGATCATGTTAGTCTCTAATATGTAACTGGTTCTTTCTGAATGGAACAGTTTCTTCTATTGCTCTAAGAACAAGAAGACTCATTGTGTTGGTTTTTTCTATAATGGTTGACAAGCTTTCTTCCTTGTGCATGATATCAATTGATCAGTGCCAGCCATGACTGTCTTGGGCTTAATGAAAATTACCATTTACCTCCTCTGTCAATTTTGAAAATGTTCAGGAGTGCATTAAACCCTTTTGGTTTATTAGATTGAAGCTACATATTCATTTGTATAGAAACAAAGATCAAATGACAGCTCCAGTGATTTGCCTACTTAGTTTCAACTTTCACCTCAAAAGTCCAATAACTTTCAAAGGAAATTTTAGAAGTTAATAGAAAAGGACATTAAAATGAGAGAGAGAGAGGAGAACGAGAAGAAGTGCAGTGGTAGCTTTTGAAGGACTGTGATAACCCAATTAGTGAAATGAAAACTTGCATGGTTTGCTTCTTTTTTATTTGGAGTCACCAGATGGAGTGCAAATCGCCTGCCCACAAAAATTTATTAGTAACTTGTACCCGTAAAAACTCGTACGGAAACAAAGACGTGGAAACTCCAAGCTCTAATCTAAAACCATCTTTGGGATTCATGGGATTGTTCTTAGCTTTAATCTTCTCCATGAACTACTTGTCGGTTAAAAAGGCTGGAGAGCGAACGAGGGAAAACATCTGGACGGGAAAAAGAAGAGACTTGACAAACAAAGACTGCCATTAAGTCCTATGGGCATGGATATAAGGGCAGACGAATTTGCATTCCACCAGAAGCTATTAGTTTGTTGCTTCATTCAGTTCAAGGTCATAATCAAGGTGGCCCTCATCCCCGGAGCCTATGGTACTGCGTGGGAGGGAAAGTTGATTCCTTAGAAACATTGCGCATGTATACCCATAGATGTTATGAAGCAAGTCCCCCGCTCTGTTCGACGCTGGCGTAGCTACACTGCGTAACAACTTAAATATCTGCTGGTAAGATTTGAGTAATATTATTAGAAACATGAGAGTGCATAAAAGCAAGACAAAGTAGCCAAATGGAGGGAGGAGTATCAAGAGAAGGAAGTCACAGACGAGAGCTCCCAAAACGAGGCCGATATGGTTCAGTAGAGGAAGGTAGCTCGTGCAATGAGATTGTAGGGCTATTACAGCCACCGTCAGTGAAGTGTAGGTGAAGGCAAAGACGATGAAAATCTTCATTATCAGAGCGTGCGTTTTGAAGGGAGACTTATCGTCGTTTTGATACATAACTTGAATGGTGGTGAGCAGTATAACTACGAGAGAGCCAATGGCAGCTTGGATTATAGTAGAGTGACCGACTCCTTGTTTACTGCATACAAGAATATGAAATTAATTGATCATAATCAAGAGAAAAATCCATGAATTATAAACTTATAAGATTCTAATCTAACCTTTCAGAGCCAAGATCAATGCTTGATTGATTGTTCTGCATCGCTGTTTCAATGAAGTTTCAATTTCTATGATGATTGGGTGTATATATACACGCCAATGAAAAGATTCAAATTATGAGCCTATTGACTAAAAGTCCCATGTTATGAGATTATGAGATATCAAGTATGTAATCAGACTAAAAGATCAACATCTAGAATTAAAGTTGGGGTAAGTTGGGGGCTAAACATGTACATGTCACTTTCTTATGTAGAATTAAAGTTGGGGTAAGTTGGGGCCCAAACATGTACATGTCACTTAGTTGGGGTAAGTTGGGGGCTAAAAGTTGGGGGCTAAACATGTACATGTCACTTTCTTATGTAGAATTAAAGTTAGGGTAAGTTGGGGGCTAAACATGTGCATGTCACTTAGTTGGGGTAAGTTGGGGCCTCAACATGTACATTTCACTTTCTTATGTAGAATTAAAATCAAGGGCTAATCATGTCACTTCCTTTTTTATTTATTATAATAATTTTTGAGAAAGCCACTCTCTTTTTATCTTGTCATTCCTTTCATTTTTATATAATTAGATAGAGTTAATTATAAAAATAAAATAATTATATTCTATATTAGATATGGAAAAAGAAGGAAAAAGATTACTTATGCTTAAGTTTAAACCTAGATGAAAGATGGAGCATTGTGGTATATACCATATCACCAACATTTTTCAAATAGAACTGGACCATTGCTTTTGCATATGCTGCAGGGTTCAGAGGTGCAGCAATATTTCGTTTGCAGGTCTTAATTTGTATATTTTTGCATAATAGATAAATGAAACATATGCACAAAAAACGTTGCTTCATCAGTGTTTTTTCTTGAATTGAAACGATACAATCGTTTTATGGATATAAAAAAAATAAAAAGAAGAAGTAACTTGAATTCACCCAAGTCCAAACCGGTTTATTTTTTGGCTTACTCAATTTATTTTATTTATGTAATTTATTTTTTTATGTATGAATTAAATTTATGAAATTACTTTAAAAAAGAGATAAAAATAAAAAAATGAAACTATGTTTTTGACAAGCAATAAAAAATAAAATAATTTATTGAATAAAGTTAATAATGACTTACTAAAATTATCGAGGGACCCCAAAATTATTTTCACAAAGTGGATTAATTCTAAATAATTATAAAGGCATAAGATAAAAAAGTAGTAATTAAAATTGAAGATAATTTACAAAATTTCATCATGAAATGGAAGAAAATTTTAATATGCATAATTAATATTCATTTTATTTTTACTTTCAAAAAAATATTCATTTTATTTTAATAATTTTATTATATAAATTATGTTACCCATATAAGTTATATAGTTTATGAATAATGACTTTCAATATATTAAATTCTCTTAATTTTAATTTAATTTCACTATTAGAATCATTTGTAATTAACAAAATATGATTATATTAATATTAACATATATCAAGGAATAAAAAATNTATTAAAAATTTAAATTTTTTTTATTAAAAATACACCCACGCAAAGCGGGGACTATTCCAGTAATATATTATTTGAGCAATTTCCTTCTCTGAGCAATTTCCTTCCACGACTTGGGTTGACTTTTCTCACTTCATTATAATTTGTTTGAGAATTATGAGTTGAAAATACGGAAAGTATGGATATATTCCCACGAATAAATGGGTATATATCCAAGGAACGAAAGAAAATTACGAAATCTTTAGGCTGTTTGTGCGCTTCCATACGTATGCGCAATCCCGTCCTTCCATTTACAATGCAAACGAAGGATGTAACATGTACATGTACGTGACTAAGGGTAAAGGTGACAGTAAAGAAAGGAGAAAATAAAGAAAAAGATAAATATATATAGTGGCTTAAGGAGATTTTAGGTGGAGCCTACCTCTTTATTAGCTTTATAAAAAATTTCAAATCAAAGTACTTTATTAGACTCGAAAGCTCACTTTACGAGAACAGCGAAAACCTGTTTTCTCTGAATGAAGATTATTCGTTTTCTCACATTTATGGTAAAGTTAATCAATTTGAAAATTAGATAACTATACATTATGATAATTTAATTTTAAATTTACATATATTTTTATTTTTTTCCAGTTAACATTGATACGTATTTATTTGCAAACTGTCACATCATAGCTTAATCTAAAATGGTATAAATTGTTTTGTTTTCGTCTATAATATATATTTTGAAAAAAGAAAGAGATAATATATACAGCGACAGATAGTTTAATTGCCTCACATGCTTGTCACGTGTGCTCTTATTTCCTTTGTGTTGTACTTCATTCTTCCAAAAAAATGCAGTATCCTTCAGCTCATTTTCACAGGAATAATCAATTCCTTTTTCTTCCATCTATTTCTTGATATAATTTAATAAAATTTTTGAGGTTTCTGAAACTTATTATTTCTGGCATTGTTATTGTTAGATAATAATTTAATATATTATCATTAAAATATTAATAATTTATTATTGAAATATCAAAGTTTAAATATTAATAATTTTTAATTTTTTCTCTATTTGCATTTCCAATTTTTCTCTTTTAATTCCTTTTTCTAATAAAATATCAATAATGTAATAATTTATTCTTAAAATATTAAAATAATGTTTTTTATTTTTATTTTTATTTTTTTCTATTTTCATTTTTCCTTTTTTCTTTCCAATTTCTTTATTTATTAAAATATTATTAGTTTAGTAATTTATTATTAAAATACTAATATAATATTTTATACAGTAAAATTAGTAATTTCACATAACAAATAAGTTTTTTTTTATTCATAACTATTTGAACTTTATTCTATGAAATTTGAAATAGCTAATGTCATGCAAAGGTTAGTAATAATTATTTCGTATTTTTAAATAAAGATTATTCTTAAGAATAATTATTTCTTAATTCAAAAATGAATCAAAAGGAACTTATGAATAACCAAATTAATCTGCCCTTAGTTCATTGATAATGTATAAGTATTATACACTAATAATGTATAAATATAAACCCGAATAAAAATATATAAGGATCATGACATAATGACATGCAAATATAATCTCTTCCTTTAATAAAAAAACATACATTTGAGACTATATTGACTATGCTTTTATCTTATAAGGGCATTATTGAATCTGTTATACTTGTAAAAATAAAATTATAAATATATTTAAATATTTGATTTAATAATAAATATATTTATTTTTAATTTATTTAAATTTTTAGATTAAAATCTTTTATTTTCCAAATTAAAAAATTATACACTTAGAAAACAAAATATAATATAGATAAAAAAAGGAAGGGGGAAAAAAGAAGGAAAGAAAAAAAAGCAAGGATGACTGAGAAGATGTTCTTAATTTAGTATTAAATTCTTAAGGTAATCAATTCCCAATTACTTCTCATTTTTTTTTCACTTATAGATACAATATATACACATAAAATTTAATTTTGTTTATGCACAAACTAGTTTACCTGTAATCCAGGTCGACTTTTCACAATTTTTGCAAGAGGGCTGTCTTAGCTCCATCAGAATAGGGAATGGGTTCGATGAGACTGGGGAGGCCCCTCCGGTCCGGACCATGGATAACTAACAATTTATATACCAGTTATGCCCCGTGTCGGTTAAAACGCACCGACTTTAAAGTGTTGTCTTTAATTCTGACTGGGTCTTTCAGTTCATTAGTCAGCATTTTTCGATCACAAATTTTTCTTCTTTTAATTAATAAAAAAAAAAAAGAGAGTGAAGGTTTCCTTCTATTTTGTCTTGAAAATCGTAGAAAGAAAGGGGGAAAAACGAAAGAGATTAAGAAATTAAATCCAAGTTTATTCGATTCCCATGAATTCAGGTATATATTTAATTAAATTCTTTAATTTTAAATTCCAATATCACCTTTTTCTCTACTTCCGGCGATTCTATGAGCAAGATCTATTGATGTTAGCTCAAAACCCTGGGGGCAAAGAGAGAACCCGAAAAGAATATGAAGCCTTGGCTTTAAGAACCGGCTTCTCTGGCTGTGAAGTCGTCTGCTGTGCTTATAACAGCTGGGTTGTGGAGTTCCACAGAAGAGAAAATCTTTGATGTTCTGTTCAAAACTTCAATTCTGGTACTTCAAAATGTGTTGTTCTATTGCTATATGTATTTGCATCTCATGATCATGTTAGTCTCTAATGTGTAACTGGTTCTTTCTGAATGGAATAGTTTCTTCTATTGCTCCAAGAACAAGAAGATTAATTGTGTTGGTTTTTTGTATAATGGTTGACAATCTTTCTTCCTTGTGCATGATATCAATTGATCTGTGCCAGCCATGACCGTCTTGGGCTTAATGAAAATTACCATTTACCTCCTCTGTCAATTTTGAAAATGTTCAGGAGTGCATTAAACCCTTTTGGTTTGTTAGATTGAAGCTACATACTCATTTGTATAGAAACAAAAATCAAATGACAGCTTCAGTGATTTGCCTGCTTAGTTTCAACTTTCACCTCGAAAGTCCAATAACTTTCGAAGGAAATTTTAGAACTTAATAGAAAAGGACATGAACATAAGAAAAGGAGAGAGAGAGAGAGAGAGAGAGAGGAGAGGAGAAGGGGAAGAAGTGCAGTGGTTGCTTTGGAAGGTCAGAGGGATTTGCATTCCACCAGAAGCTATTAGTTTGTTGCTTCATTCAGTTCAAGGTCATAATCAAGGTGGCCCTCATCCCCGGAGCGTATGGTACTGCACGGAAGGGAAAGTTGAATCCTTAGAAACTTTGCGCATGTATACCCATAGATGTTATGAAGCAAGTCCCCCGCTCTGTTTGACGCTAGCGCAGCTACACTGCCTAACAACTTAAATATCTGCTGGTAAGATTTGAGTAATATTATTAGAAGCATGAGAATGCATAAAAGCAAGACAAAGTAGCCAAATGGAGGGAGGAGTATCAAGAGAAGGAAGTCACAGACGAGAGCTCCCAAAATAAGACCGATATGGTTCAGTAGAGGAAGGTAGCTCGTGCAATGAGATTGTAGGGCTATTACAGCCACCGTCAGTGAAGTGTAGGTGAAGGCAAAGACGATGAAAATCTTCATTATCAGAGCGTGCGTTTTGAAGGGAGACTTATCGTCGTTTTGATACATAACTTGAATGGTGGTGAGAAGTATAACTACGAGAGAGCCGATGGCAGCTTGGATTATAGTAGAGTGACAGATTCCTTGTTTACTGCATACAAGAATATGAAATTAATCGATAATAATCAAGAGAGAAATCCATGGATTATAAACTTGTAAGATTCTATTCTCACCTTTCAGAGCCAAGATCAATGCTTGATTTATTGTTCTGCATCTCTGTTTCAGTGAAGTTGCGCTAGAGCCTCACTTGATCAATTTCTATGATGACTGGGCGTATATATATACCCCAATGAAAAGATTCAAATTATGAGCCTATGGACTAAAAGTCAATTCCAACATGTTATGATGAATCATCTGATCAGAGTTGGATTATGTCTCGAACATGCAGAAAAAGTCAAGGGTCTCATGAATTTGTAATCATGTCACTTTTTTTTTATATAATTGACTTATACTTGAGAAAGTTTTTTTTATAATTAAAAGAGAAGAGATTCGAATATTACTTTTTAAGTAAGAAAATTATGCACCAAATAATGAGATAAATACTCAAATGTAATCTGTTACTTATTTTTTTATTTATTATTATAATTTTGAAGAAAGCCACTTTTTTTTATCTTGTCATTCTTTTCGTTTTTGTATAATTAGATAAAGTAAATTAATAAAATAAAATAATTATAATTCTATATTAGATATAGAAAAAGAAAGAAAAAAAATTGCTTATGCTTAAATTTAAACTTAGATGAAAGATGGAGTATTGTGGTATATACCAGATCATCAACATTATCTAAATAGATTCAGACCATTGGTTTTGCATATGCTGTAGGATCCAGAGGTGTAGCAATATTTCGTTCGCAGGTCTTAATTTGCATATTGTTGCATAACAGATAAATGAAACATTTGCACAAAAAACGTTGCTTAATCGATCTTTCTTCTTGAATTGAAACGATACAGTCGTTTTGTGGATATAAAAAAAATAAAAAAAAAGGTAACTTGAATTCACCGAAGTTCAAACCGGTTTATTTTCAGGCTTACCCAATTTATTTTATTTAAGTAATTTCTTTTTTTATGTATGAATTAAATTTATGAAATTACTTTAAAAAAGACATAAAGAATAAAAAAATGAAACTATTTTTTTGATAAGTAATAAAAAATTAAATAATTAATTGAAAAAAGTTAATAATGAGTTACTAAAATTATCGAGGGACTCCAAAATTATTTTCACAAAGTGGATTAATTCTCAATAATTAGAAACGCATATGACAAAAAAGTAGTAATTAAAATTGAAGATAATTTACAAAATTTCATCATGAAAATTAAAAAAAATTTAATATACATAATTAATATTCATTTTATTTTGACTTTCAAAAAAATATTCATTTATTTTAATAATTTTAGTATATAAATTATGTTACTGATATAAGTTATGTAGTTTATGAATAATGGCTTTCAATATATTAAACTCTCTTAATTTTAATTTAATTTCATTATTAGAATCATCGTAATTAATAAAATATGATTATATTAATATTAACATATACCAAGGTATAAAAAATAAATATTTTTAAAAATTAAAAATTATTTAAATAAAAAAATTTCTTAATAAGACATGAAAAAATATTTTTAAAATAATAATATTTTAAAATAATTATTTTTTTATTTATTGTTATTATTTATAATTTTTTCAAATTTAAAATTACTGTTTTTTGTTGTTATTATTATTATTATTTATAATATTATATAATTTAAAATTATTATTTATTAAAAATACACTCACGCAAAGCGGAGACCATTAAGTAATATATTATTTGCAGATGCAAGTGCTCTTCTCTGAGCAATTTCCGTCCACGACTTGGGAGAGCCCTTCTTTGACTTTTCTCACTTTATTATAATTTGTTTGAGAATTATGAGTTGAAAATACGGAAGGTATGATATGTTCCCACGAATGGGTTTATATCCATGGAACGAAAGAAAATTATGAAATCCTTATGGCACGTTTGGTATGGAGAATAGCTATGCTATTCCCCCTCTATTTCCGGTCATTTCCTATTCCTTTGTTTGGTACAAAATTGAAATACGGAATAGCAATTTCGTAGGAATAAAAATTCTGTCAAATAGGGTAAAAGTCATCTTTATCTATTCCCTTCCCCCCCGTAATAGCTATTCCATGGCTCATGGAATAGCTTTCAAATATATAATAACCAAAATAACCCTTATAACCTAAAAATATTACAACCTTATACCTATAAATACTTTTTTTCTCCCATTTTCCCTTTTCTTTCTCTCTCTTCTCCCTCTCTCATTCTCTCCCTAACTGGAACTCAACACCGGCGATGGCGGCAACGGCGACGACGGCGGCGATAGCAACCGAATATGATCGGAAAGCATCGATCTAGTCTTTTCCGACAACATTGAACCGAGATCCAGCCAGATCTGACACTCAA